>NW_028122924.1:0-174415 GCF_965194805.1 Balaenoptera borealis
CATCCAGCTGTGGGTCTAGATATGGTCAATCCAGGTTGCATCACAGCCCCTGAACTCATTGTGTAAGAATTTCTATCTCTTTCACTGTCGTTGTTTCATGGGTTTTACAAAGTAATTTATTTTCATAATGGGGTTTAGCCGCTTTTCACGGCTGTGTTTATGCCGCTTTACACCCACTTGACACACTAACAGAGACATATCAATACATAGGTTTTAAGATTATTACTAGTCAGATATATTCTTGTGTGGTGAATAGGGCGTGTTGAGTCCAGTTCTCTGAGCAAGGAGTAGGTCTTGTCTATTACATATTGGGTTTATGGAACGGTATCTGAGCTAATTTGATACCCTTGTTTTATGTATCACCCCACCTCACCTTTCCCGTTAAGCAGCCATAGTGTGTTTTCTGCATGTGTGACTCTGTTCTGTTTTGTAATTCAGTTCAAGTGTAACGGTTTTTACATTCCCTCTATAAGTGATACCTTATGAGAAGTGTCCTTTTCTGTGTGACTTATTTCTCTTAGAATCGTCGTACCTAAATCCACTCATCATGCTGCTACTAACCTTATGACATTGATTTCATGGCTGAGTGATATTCCATTGTACATAAGGACCACAACTTCTTTATCCATTTTTCTCTTTCCTGGGATATTTAAGGTGGAATGAAGTGGAGGTCCTTGTCAACAGAGCAGCCCTCAACTTTGGGGTGCTTGTGTCTTGCTGATTTTTCATTTTCCCAATTTATACCCCCATGAGTGGAAGTGCCCTATGCTCTCTAAGCTGTGTTTTTCAGATGTTTCAGGACACACCGTACACTTCTCCAGAGTGGCTGTTGGCAATTTACATCCCGCCCATCAGTGTAGCAAGGCTCCCATTTCTCCATGGCCTGTCCTGCATTTCTGGTTTTGACACTTTTTTCAGCATGGCCCTTTTGACCGATGGGAAGCGAGACTTCTCTGTAGCGCTGATTTGCCTTTCCAGGTTGCTTGGTTGGCCAAAAAGGGCGTATGCGTTTTTTCCTGAATATATTCAGGAAAAAACGCATACGCCCTTTTTGGCCAAGGGCATCATTGTCAACGTTTTGCCGCTTTTCATGTGCTTTAAAGGCGATTCATATCTACCTCCTGAAATCTGTTTCGTGCAATTCTGCCTTGATTTCAAATCCTCTTCTTTGCCTTCCCTCAATATATTTGTGGACGAGAGTTATCATTTATAACTCTGCAGGTTTGTGAATTGCAGTGCCCTGAACCTCCATTTTACAACTCGCTTTTTTGGGAGCTGGCCGCAAAAGCGCAGGATGGCTTCAGGCCCTGTTCTGGTTCCGGGGGGCAGGCTGAGCCTGTGGTTAATTCTTCTTCCTGATGGGAAAATAGAGTGACCTGTGCCTGTCCCAACACCAAGAGCTAGTCTCTCGTTGGTTCCCCGTCTTCCCGTTCATCCTCAGGACAAATTGCAACCTGTACGGAACAGGAGGTTAAAGGTGCTGATGCTCCAAGTAGGGAGATTGCTAGTAAAGTGGCTGGAATGGCGAACCCGGGCACAAGGAGATGAGAAATGAGGTGCGTTTTAGAAACCTTTCCCCATCACATGGTGTACCATCTTCTGGGTTTCTCATGCATGTTTTCGATGTAGGAAGATGCCCTTGAAGCTGGAGATTTGGGACCCATGCGATGGGTACCACGCAGTATTACTTTAAAGGGTCTGTGTTTGCTCACCCAACCTCACCAAACCTCTCAGCCCCAAGAGTGTCCACCCTTATGTCTCATCCAGCTGTGGGTCTAGATATGGTCAATCCAGGTTGCATCACAGCCCATGAACGCATTGTGTAAGAATTTCTCTCTCTTTCACTGTCGTTGTTTCATGGGTTTTTCAAAGTAATTTATTTTCATAATGGGGTTTAGCTGCTTTTCACGGCTGTGTTTATGCCGCTTTACACCCACTTGACACACTAACAGAGAGATATCAATACATAGGTTTTAAGATTGTTACTAGTCAGATATATTCTTGTGCGGTGAATAGGGCGTGTTGAGTCCAGTTCTCTGAGCAAGGAGTAGGTCTTGTCTATTACATATTGGGTTTATGGAACGGTATCTGAGCTAATTTGATACCCTTGTTTTATGTATCACCCCACCTCACCTTTCCCGTTAAGCAGCCATAGTGTGTTTTCTGCATGTGTGACTCTGTTCTGTTTTGTAATTCAGTTCAAGTGTAACGGTTTTTACATTCCCTCTATAAGTGATACCTTATGAGAAGTGTCCTTTTCTGTGTGACTTATTTCTCTTAGAATCGTCGTACCTAAATCCACTCATCATGCTGCTACTAACCTTATGACATTGATTTCATGGCTGAGTGATATTCCATTGTACATAAGGACCACAACTTCTTTATCCATTTTTCTCTTTCCTGGGATATTTAAGGTGGAATGAAGTGGAGGTCCTTGTCAACAGAGCAGCCCTCAACTTTGGGGTGCTTGGGTCTTGCTGATTTTTCATTTTCCCAATTTATACCCCCATGAGTGGAAGTGCCCTATGCTCTCTAAGCTGTGTTTTTCAGATGTTTCAGGACACACCGTACACTTCTCCAGAGTGGCTGTTGGCAATTTACATCCCGCCCATCAGTGTAGCAAGGCTCCCATTTCTCCATGGCCTGTCCTGCATTTCTGGTTTTGACACTTTTTTCAGCATGGCCCTTTTGACCGATGGGAAGCGAGACTTCTCTGTAGCGCTGATTTGCCTTTCCAGGTTGCTTGGTTGGCCAAAAAGGGCGTATGCGTTTTTTCCTGAATATATTCAGGAAAAAACGCATACGCCCTTTTTGGCCAAGGGCATCATTGTCAACGTTTTGCCGCTTTTCATGTGCTTTAAAGGCGATTCATATCTACCTCCTGAAATCTGTTTCGTGCAATTCTGCCTTGATTTCAAATCCTCTTCTTTGCCTTCCCTCAATATATTTGTGGACGAGAGTTATCATTTATAACTCTGCAGGTTTGTGAATTGCAGTGCCCTGAACCTCCATTTTACAACTCGCTTTTTTGGGAGCTGGCCGCAAAAGCGCAGGATGGCTTCAGGCCCTGTTCTGGTTCCGGGGGGCAGGCTGAGCCTGTGGTTAATTCTTCTTCCTGATGGGAAAATAGAGTGACCTGTGCCTGTCCCAACACCAAGAGCTAGTCTCTCGTTGGTTCCCCGTCTTCCCGTTCATCCTCAGGACAAATTGCAACCTGTACGGAACAGGAGGTTAAAGGTGCTGATGCTCCAAGTAGGGAGATTGCTAGTAAAGTGGCTGGAATGGCGAACCCGGGCACAAGGAGATGAGAAATGAGGTGCGTTTTAGAAACCTTTCCCCATCACATGGTGTACCATCTTCTGGGTTTCTCATGCATGTTTTCGATGTAGGAAGATGCCCTTGAAGCTGGAGATTTGGGACCCATGCGATGGGTACCACGCAGTATTACTTTAAAGGGTCTGTGTTTGCTCACCCAACCTCACCAAACCTCTCAGCCCCAAGAGTGTCCACCCTTATGTCTCATCCAGCTGTGGGTCTAGATATGGTCAATCCAGGTTGCATCACAGCCCATGAACGCATTGTGTAAGAATTTCTCTCTCTTTCACTGTCGTTGTTTCATGGGTTTTTCAAAGTAATTTATTTTCATAATGGGGTTTAGCTGCTTTTCACGGCTGTGTTTATGCCGCTTTACACCCACTTGACACACTAACAGAGAGATATCAATACATAGGTTTTAAGATTGTTACTAGTCAGATATATTCTTGTGCGGTGAATAGGGCGTGTTGAGTCCAGTTCTCTGAGCAAGGAGTAGGTCTTGTCTATTACATATTGGGTTTATGGAACGGTATCTGAGCTAATTTGATACCCTTGTTTTATGTATCACCCCACCTCACCTTTCCCGTTAAGCAGCCATAGTGTGTTTTCTGCATGTGTGACTCTGTTCTGTTTTGTAATTCAGTTCAAGTGTAACGGTTTTTACATTCCCTCTATAAGTGATACCTTATGAGAAGTGTCCTTTTCTGTGTGACTTATTTCTCTTAGAATCGTCGTACCTAAATCCACTCATCATGCTGCTACTAACCTTATGACATTGATTTCATGGCTGAGTGATATTCCATTGTACATAAGGACCACAACTTCTTTATCCATTTTTCTCTTTCCTGGGATATTTAAGGTGGAATGAAGTGGAGGTCCTTGTCAACAGAGCAGCCCTCAACTTTGGGGTGCTTGGGTCTTGCTGATTTTTCATTTTCCCAATTTATACCCCCATGAGTGGAAGTGCCCTATGCTCTCTAAGCTGTGTTTTTCAGATGTTTCAGGACACACCGTACACTTCTCCAGAGTGGCTGTTGGCAATTTACATCCCGCCCATCAGTGTAGCAAGGCTCCCATTTCTCCATGGCCTGTCCTGCATTTCTGGTTTTGACACTTTTTTCAGCATGGCCCTTTTGACCGATGGGAAGCGAGACTTCTCTGTAGCGCTGATTTGCCTTTCCAGGTTGCTTGGTTGGCCAAAAAGGGCGTATGCGTTTTTTCCTGAATATATTCAGGAAAAAACGCATACGCCCTTTTTGGCCAAGGGCATCATTGTCAACGTTTTGCCGCTTTTCATGTGCTTTAAAGGCGATTCGTATCTACCTCCTGAAATCTGTTTCGTGCAATTCTGCCTTGATTTCAAATCCTCTTCTTTGCCTTCCCTCAATATATTTGTGGACGAGAGTTATCATTTATAACTCTGCAGGTTTGTGAATTGCAGTGCCCTGAACCTCCATTTTACAACTCGCTTTTTTGGGAGCTGGCCGCAAAAGCGCAGGATGGCTTCAGGCCCTGTTCTGGTTCCGGGGGGCAGGCTGAGCCTGTGGTTAATTCTTCTTCCTGATGGGAAAATAGAGTGACCTGTGCCTGTCCCAACACCAAGAGCTAGTCTCTCGTTGGTTCCCCGTCTTCCCGTTCATCCTCAGGACAAATTGCAACCTGTACGGAACAGGAGGTTAAAGGTGCTGATGCTCCAAGTAGGGAGATTGCTAGTAAAGTGGCTGGAATGGCGAACCCGGGCACAAGGAGATGAGAAATGAGGTGCGTTTTAGAAACCTTTCCCCATCACACGGTGTACCATCTTCTGGGTTTCTCATGCATGTTTTCGATGTAGGAAGATGCCCTTGAAGCTGGAGATTTGGGACCCATGCGATGGGTACCACGCAGTATTACTTTAAAGGGTCTGTGTTTGCTCACCCAACCTCACCAAACCTCTCAGCCCCAAGAGTGTCCACCCTTATGTCTCATCCAGCTGTGGGTCTAGATATGGTCAATCCAGGTTGCATCACAGCCCATGAACTCATTGTGTAAGAATTTCTATCTCTTTCACTGTCGTTGTTTCATGGGTTTTTCAAAGTAATTTATTTTCATAATGGGGTTTAGCTGCTTTTCACGGCTGTGTTTATGCCGCTTTACACCCACTTGACACACTAACAGAGAGATATCAAAACATAGGTTTCAAGATTATTACTAGTCAGATATATTCTTGTGCGGTGAATAGGGCGTGTTGAGTCCAGTTCTCTGAGCAAGGAGTAGGTCTTGTCTACTACATATTGGGTTTATGGAACGGTATCTGAGCTAATTTGATACCCTTGTTTTATGTATCACCCCACCTCACCTTTCCCGTTAAGCAGCCATAGTGTGTTTTCTGCATGTGTGACTCTGTTCTGTTTTGTAATTCAGTTCAAGTGTAACGGTTTTTACATTCCCTCTATAAGTGATACCTTATGAGAAGTGTCCTTTTCTGTGTGACTTATTTCTCTTAGAATCGTCGTACCTAAATCCACTCATCATGCTGCTACTAACCTTATGACATTGATTTCATGGCTGAGTGATATTCCATTGTACATAAGGACCACAACTTCTTTATCCATTTTTCTCTTTCCTGGGATATTGAAGGTGGAATGAAGTGGAGGTCCTTGTCAACAGAGCAGCCCTCAACTTTGGGGTGCTTGTGTCTTGCTGATTTTTCATTTTCCCAATTTATACCCCCATGAGTGGAAGTGCCCTATGCTCTCTAAGCTGTGTTTTTCAGATGTTTCAGGACACACCGTACACTTCCCCAGAGTGGCTGTTGGCAATTTACATCCCGCCCATCAGTGTAGCAAGGCTCCCATTTCTCCATGGCCTGTCCTGCATTTCTGGTTTTGACACTTTTTTCAGCATGGCCCTTTTGACCGATGGGAAGCGAGACTTCTCTGTAGCGCTGATTTGCCTTTCCAGGTTGCTTGGTTGGCCAAAAAGGGCGTATGCGTTTTTTCCTGAATATATTCAGGAAAAAACGCATACGCCCTTTTTGGCCAAGGGCATCATTGTCAACGTTTTGCCGCTTTTCATGTGCTTTAAAGGCGATTCGTATCTACCTCCTGAAATCTGTTTCGTGCAATTCTGCCTTGATTTCAAATCCTCTTCTTTGCCTTCCCTCAATATATTTGTGGACGAGAGTTATCATTTATAACTCTGCAGGTTTGTGAATTGCAGTGCCCTGAACCTCCATTTTACAACTCGCTTTTTTGGGAGCTGGCCGCAAAAGCGCAGGATGGCTTCAGGCCCTGTTCTGGTTCCGGGGGGCAGGCTGAGCCTGTGGTTAATTCTTCTTCCTGATGGGAAAATAGAGTGACCTGTGCCTGTCCCAACACCAAGAGCTAGTCTCTCGTTGGTTCCCCGTCTTCCCGTTCATCCTCAGGACAAATTGCAACCTGTACGGAACAGGAGGTTAAAGGTGCTGATGCTCCAAGTAGGGAGATTGCTAGTAAAGTGGCTGGAATGGCGAACCCGGGCACAAGGAGATGAGAAATGAGGTGCGTTTTAGAAACCTTTCCCCATCACACGGTGTACCATCTTCTGGGTTTCTCATGCATGTTTTCGATGTAGGAAGATGCCCTTGAAGCTGGAGATTTGGGACCCATGCGATGGGTACCACGCAGTATTACTTTAAAGGGTCTGTGTTTGCTCACCCAACCTCACCAAACCTCTCAGCCCCAAGAGTGTCCACCCTTATGTCTCATCCAGCTGTGGGTCTAGATATGGTCAATCCAGGTTGCATCACAGCCCATGAACTCATTGTGTAAGAATTTCTATCTCTTTCACTGTCGTTGTTTCATGGGTTTTTCAAAGTAATTTATTTTCATAATGGGGTTTAGCTGCTTTTCACGGCTGTGTTTATGCCGCTTTACACCCACTTGACACACTAACAGAGAGATATCAATACATAGGTTTCAAGATTATTACTAGTCAGATATATTCTTGTGCGGTGAATAGGGCGTGTTGAGTCCAGTTCTCTGAGCAAGGAGTAGGTCTTGTCTACTACATATTGGGTTTATGGAACGGTATCTGAGCTAATTTGATACCCTTGTTTTATGTATCACCCCACCTCACCTTTCCCGTTAAGCAGCCATAGTGTGTTTTCTGCATGTGTGACTCTGTTCTGTTTTGTAATTCAGTTCAAGTGTAACGGTTTTTACATTCCCTCTATAAGTGATACCTTATGAGAAGTGTCCTTTTCTGTGTGACTTATTTCTCTTAGAATCGTCGTACCTAAATCCACTCATCATGCTGCTACTAACCTTATGACATTGATTTCATGGCTGAGTGATATTCCATTGTACATAAGGACCACAACTTCTTTATCCATTTTTCTCTTTCCTGGGATATTGAAGGTGGAATGAAGTGGAGGTCCTTGTCAACAGAGCAGCCCTCAACTTTGGGGTGCTTGTGTCTTGCTGATTTTTCATTTTCCCAATTTATACCCCCATGAGTGGAAGTGCCCTATGCTCTCTAAGCTGTGTTTTTCAGATGTTTCAGGACACACCGTACACTTCCCCAGAGTGGCTGTTGGCAATTTACATCCCGCCCATCAGTGTAGCAAGGCTCCCATTTCTCCATGGCCTGTCCTGCATTTCTGGTTTTGACACTTTTTTCAGCATGGCCCTTTTGACCGATGGGAAGCGAGACTTCTCTGTAGCGCTGATTTGCCTTTCCAGGTTGCTTGGTTGGCCAAAAAGGGCGTATGCGTTTTTTCCTGAATATATTCAGGAAAAAACGCATACGCCCTTTTTGGCCAAGGGCATCATTGTCAACGTTTTGCCGCTTTTCATGTGCTTTAAAGGCGATTCGTATCTACCTCCTGAAATCTGTTTCGTGCAATTCTGCCTTGATTTCAAATCCTCTTCTTTGCCTTCCCTCAATATATTTGTGGACGAGAGTTATCATTTATAACTCTGCAGGTTTGTGAATTGCAGTGCCCTGAACCTCCATTTTACAACTCGCTTTTTTGGGAGCTGGCCGCAAAAGCGCAGGATGGCTTCAGGCCCTGTTCTGGTTCCGGGGGGCAGGCTGAGCCTGTGGTTAATTCTTCTTCCTGATGGGAAAATAGAGTGACCTGTGCCTGTCCCAACACCAAGAGCTAGTCTCTCGTTGGTTCCCCGTCTTCCCGTTCATCCTCAGGACAAATTGCAACCTGTACGGAACAGGAGGTTAAAGGTGCTGATGCTCCAAGTAGGGAGATTGCTAGTAAAGTGGCTGGAATGGCGAACCCGGGCACAAGGAGATGAGAAATGAGGTGCGTTTTAGAAACCTTTCCCCATCACACGGTGTACCATCTTCTGGGTTTCTCATGCATGTTTTCGATGTAGGAAGATGCCCTTGAAGCTGGAGATTTGGGACCCATGCGATGGGTACCACGCAGTATTACTTTAAAGGGTCTGTGTTTGCTCACCCAACCTCACCAAACCTCTCAGCCCCAAGAGTGTCCACCCTTATGTCTCATCCAGCTGTGGGTCTAGATATGGTCAATCCAGGTTGCATCACAGCCCATGAACTCATTGTGTAAGAATTTCTATCTCTTTCACTGTCGTTGTTTCATGGGTTTTTCAAAGTAATTTATTTTCATAATGGGGTTTAGCTGCTTTTCACGGCTGTGTTTATGCCGCTTTACACCCACTTGACACACTAACAGAGAGATATCAATACATAGGTTTCAAGATTATTACTAGTCAGATATATTCTTGTGCGGTGAATAGGGCGTGTTGAGTCCAGTTCTCTGAGCAAGGAGTAGGTCTTGTCTACTACATATTGGGTTTATGGAACGGTATCTGAGCTAATTTGATACCCTTGTTTTATGTATCACCCCACCTCACCTTTCCCGTTAAGCAGCCATAGTGTGTTTTCTGCATGTGTGACTCTGTTCTGTTTTGTAATTCAGTTCAAGTGTAACGGTTTTAACATTCCCTCTATAAGTGATACCTTATGAGAAGTGTCCTTTTCTGTGTGACTTATTTCTCTTAGAATCGTCGTACCTAAATCCACTCATCATGCTGCTACTAACCTTATGACATTGATTTCATGGCTGAGTGATATTCCATTGTACATAAGGACCACAACTTCTTTATCCATTTTTCTCTTTCCTGGGATATTTAAGGTGGAATGAAGTGGAGGTCCTTGTCAACAGAGCAGCCCTCAACTTTGGGGTGCTTGTGTCTTGCTGATTTTTCATTTTCCCAATTTATACCCCCATGAGTGGAAGTGCCCTATGCTCTCTAAGCTGTGTTTTTCAGATGTTTCAGGACACACCGTACACTTCTCCAGAGTGGCTGTTGGCAATTTACATCCCGCCCATCAGTGTAGCAAGGCTCCCATTTCTCCATGGCCTGTCCTGCATTTCTGGTTTTGACACTTTTTTCAGCATGGCCCTTTTGACCGATGCCAAGCGAGACTTCTCTGTAGCGCTGATTTGCCTTTCCAGGTTGCTTGGTTGGCCAAAAAGGGCGTATGCGTTTTTTCCTGAATATATTCAGGAAAAAACGCATACGCCCTTTTTGGCCAAGGGCATCATTGTCAACGTTTTGCCGCTTTTCATGTGCTTTAAAGGCGATTCGTATCTACCTCCTGAAATCTGTTTCGTGCAATTCTGCCTTGATTTCAAATCCTCTTCTTTGCCTTCCCTCAATATATTTGTGGACGAGAGTTATCATTTATAACTCTGCAGGTTTGTGAATTGCAGTGCCCTGAACCTCCATTTTACAACTCGCTTTTTTGGGAGCTGGCCGCAAAAGCGCAGGATGGCTTCAGGCCCTGTTCTGGTTCTGGGGGGCAGGCTGAGCCTGTGGTTAATTCTTCTTCCTGATGGGAAAATAGAGTGACCTGTGCCTGTCCCAACACCAAGAGCTAGTCTCTCGTTGGTTCCCCGTCTTCCCGTTCATCCTCAGGACAAATTGCAACCTGTACGGAACAGGAGGTTAAAGGTGCTGATGCTCCAAGTAGGGAGATTGCTAGTAAAGCGGCTGGAATGGCGAACCCGGGCACAAGGAGATGAGAAATTAGGTGCGTTTTAGAAACCTTTCCCCATCACACGGTATACCATCTTCTGGGTTTCTCATGCATGTTTTCGATGTAGGAAGATGCCCTTGATCCTGGAGATTTGGGACCCATGCGATGGGTACCACGCAGTATTACTTTAAAGGGTCTGCGTTTGCTCACCCAACCTCACCAAACCTCTCAGCCCCAAGAGTGTCCACCCTTATGTCTCATCCAGCTGTGGGTCTAGATATGGTCAATCCAGGTTGCATCACAGCCCCTGAACTCATTGTGTAAGAATTTCTATCTCTTTCACTGTCGTTGTTTCATGGGTTTTACAAAGTAATTTATTTTCATAATGGGGTTTAGCCGCTTTTCACGGCTGTGTTTATGCCGCTTTACACCCACTTGACACACTAACAGAGACATATCAATACATAGGTTTTAAGATTATTACTAGTCAGATATATTCTTGTGTGGTGAATAGGGCGTGTTGAGTCCAGTTCTCTGAGCAAGGAGTAGGTCTTGTCTATTACATATTGGGTTTATGGAACGGTATCTGAGCTAATTTGATACCCTTGTTTTATGTATCACCCCACCTCACCTTTCCCGTTAAGCAGCCATAGTGTGTTTTCTGCATGTGTGACTCTGTTCTGTTTTGTAATTCAGTTCAAGTGTAACGGTTTTTACATTCCCTCTATAAGTGATACCTTATGAGAAGTGTCCTTTTCTGTGTGACTTATTTCTCTTAGAATCGTCGTACCTAAATCCACTCATCATGCTGCTACTAACCTTATGACATTGATTTCATGGCTGAGTGATATTCCATTGTACATAAGGACCACAACTTCTTTATCCATTTTTCTCTTTCCTGGGATATTTAAGGTGGAATGAAGTGGAGGTCCTTGTCAACAGAGCAGCCCTCAACTTTGGGGTGCTTGTGTCTTGCTGATTTTTCATTTTCCCAATTTATACCCCCATGAGTGGAAGTGCCCTATGCTCTCTAAGCTGTGTTTTTCAGATGTTTCAGGACACACCGTACACTTCTCCAGAGTGGCTGTTGGCAATTTACATCCCGCCCATCAGTGTAGCAAGGCTCCCATTTCTCCATGGCCTGTCCTGCATTTCTGGTTTTGACACTTTTTTCAGCATGGCCCTTTTGACCGATGGGAAGCGAGACTTCTCTGTAGCGCTGATTTGCCTTTCCAGGTTGCTTGGTTGGCCAAAAAGGGCGTATGCGTTTTTTCCTGAATATATTCAGGAAAAAACGCATACGCCCTTTTTGGCCAAGGGCATCATTGTCAACGTTTTGCCGCTTTTCATGTGCTTTAAAGGCGATTCATATCTACCTCCTGAAATCTGTTTCGTGCAATTCTGCCTTGATTTCAAATCCTCTTCTTTGCCTTCCCTCAATATATTTGTGGACGAGAGTTATCATTTATAACTCTGCAGGTTTGTGAATTGCAGTGCCCTGAACCTCCATTTTACAACTCGCTTTTTTGGGAGCTGGCCGCAAAAGCGCAGGATGGCTTCAGGCCCTGTTCTGGTTCCGGGGGGCAGGCTGAGCCTGTGGTTAATTCTTCTTCCTGATGGGAAAATAGAGTGACCTGTGCCTGTCCCAACACCAAGAGCTAGTCTCTCGTTGGTTCCCCGTCTTCCCGTTCATCCTCAGGACAAATTGCAACCTGTACGGAACAGGAGGTTAAAGGTGCTGATGCTCCAAGTAGGGAGATTGCTAGTAAAGTGGCTGGAATGGCGAACCCGGGCACAAGGAGATGAGAAATGAGGTGCGTTTTAGAAACCTTTCCCCATCACATGGTGTACCATCTTCTGGGTTTCTCATGCATGTTTTCGATGTAGGAAGATGCCCTTGAAGCTGGAGATTTGGGACCCATGCGATGGGTACCACGCAGTATTACTTTAAAGGGTCTGTGTTTGCTCACCCAACCTCACCAAACCTCTCAGCCCCAAGAGTGTCCACCCTTATGTCTCATCCAGCTGTGGGTCTAGATATGGTCAATCCAGGTTGCATCACAGCCCATGAACGCATTGTGTAAGAATTTCTCTCTCTTTCACTGTCGTTGTTTCATGGGTTTTTCAAAGTAATTTATTTTCATAATGGGGTTTAGCTGCTTTTCACGGCTGTGTTTATGCCGCTTTACACCCACTTGACACACTAACAGAGAGATATCAATACATAGGTTTTAAGATTGTTACTAGTCAGATATATTCTTGTGCGGTGAATAGGGCGTGTTGAGTCCAGTTCTCTGAGCAAGGAGTAGGTCTTGTCTATTACATATTGGGTTTATGGAACGGTATCTGAGCTAATTTGATACCCTTGTTTTATGTATCACCCCACCTCACCTTTCCCGTTAAGCAGCCATAGTGTGTTTTCTGCATGTGTGACTCTGTTCTGTTTTGTAATTCAGTTCAAGTGTAACGGTTTTTACATTCCCTCTATAAGTGATACCTTATGAGAAGTGTCCTTTTCTGTGTGACTTATTTCTCTTAGAATCGTCGTACCTAAATCCACTCATCATGCTGCTACTAACCTTATGACATTGATTTCATGGCTGAGTGATATTCCATTGTACATAAGGACCACAACTTCTTTATCCATTTTTCTCTTTCCTGGGATATTTAAGGTGGAATGAAGTGGAGGTCCTTGTCAACAGAGCAGCCCTCAACTTTGGGGTGCTTGGGTCTTGCTGATTTTTCATTTTCCCAATTTATACCCCCATGAGTGGAAGTGCCCTATGCTCTCTAAGCTGTGTTTTTCAGATGTTTCAGGACACACCGTACACTTCTCCAGAGTGGCTGTTGGCAATTTACATCCCGCCCATCAGTGTAGCAAGGCTCCCATTTCTCCATGGCCTGTCCTGCATTTCTGGTTTTGACACTTTTTTCAGCATGGCCCTTTTGACCGATGGGAAGCGAGACTTCTCTGTAGCGCTGATTTGCCTTTCCAGGTTGCTTGGTTGGCCAAAAAGGGCGTATGCGTTTTTTCCTGAATATATTCAGGAAAAAACGCATACGCCCTTTTTGGCCAAGGGCATCATTGTCAACGTTTTGCCGCTTTTCATGTGCTTTAAAGGCGATTCATATCTACCTCCTGAAATCTGTTTCGTGCAATTCTGCCTTGATTTCAAATCCTCTTCTTTGCCTTCCCTCAATATATTTGTGGACGAGAGTTATCATTTATAACTCTGCAGGTTTGTGAATTGCAGTGCCCTGAACCTCCATTTTACAACTCGCTTTTTTGGGAGCTGGCCGCAAAAGCGCAGGATGGCTTCAGGCCCTGTTCTGGTTCCGGGGGGCAGGCTGAGCCTGTGGTTAATTCTTCTTCCTGATGGGAAAATAGAGTGACCTGTGCCTGTCCCAACACCAAGAGCTAGTCTCTCGTTGGTTCCCCGTCTTCCCGTTCATCCTCAGGACAAATTGCAACCTGTACGGAACAGGAGGTTAAAGGTGCTGATGCTCCAAGTAGGGAGATTGCTAGTAAAGTGGCTGGAATGGCGAACCCGGGCACAAGGAGATGAGAAATGAGGTGCGTTTTAGAAACCTTTCCCCATCACATGGTGTACCATCTTCTGGGTTTCTCATGCATGTTTTCGATGTAGGAAGATGCCCTTGAAGCTGGAGATTTGGGACCCATGCGATGGGTACCACGCAGTATTACTTTAAAGGGTCTGTGTTTGCTCACCCAACCTCACCAAACCTCTCAGCCCCAAGAGTGTCCACCCTTATGTCTCATCCAGCTGTGGGTCTAGATATGGTCAATCCAGGTTGCATCACAGCCCATGAACGCATTGTGTAAGAATTTCTCTCTCTTTCACTGTCGTTGTTTCATGGGTTTTTCAAAGTAATTTATTTTCATAATGGGGTTTAGCTGCTTTTCACGGCTGTGTTTATGCCGCTTTACACCCACTTGACACACTAACAGAGAGATATCAATACATAGGTTTTAAGATTGTTACTAGTCAGATATATTCTTGTGCGGTGAATAGGGCGTGTTGAGTCCAGTTCTCTGAGCAAGGAGTAGGTCTTGTCTATTACATATTGGGTTTATGGAACGGTATCTGAGCTAATTTGATACCCTTGTTTTATGTATCACCCCACCTCACCTTTCCCGTTAAGCAGCCATAGTGTGTTTTCTGCATGTGTGACTCTGTTCTGTTTTGTAATTCAGTTCAAGTGTAACGGTTTTTACATTCCCTCTATAAGTGATACCTTATGAGAAGTGTCCTTTTCTGTGTGACTTATTTCTCTTAGAATCGTCGTACCTAAATCCACTCATCATGCTGCTACTAACCTTATGACATTGATTTCATGGCTGAGTGATATTCCATTGTACATAAGGACCACAACTTCTTTATCCATTTTTCTCTTTCCTGGGATATTTAAGGTGGAATGAAGTGGAGGTCCTTGTCAACAGAGCAGCCCTCAACTTTGGGGTGCTTGGGTCTTGCTGATTTTTCATTTTCCCAATTTATACCCCCATGAGTGGAAGTGCCCTATGCTCTCTAAGCTGTGTTTTTCAGATGTTTCAGGACACACCGTACACTTCTCCAGAGTGGCTGTTGGCAATTTACATCCCGCCCATCAGTGTAGCAAGGCTCCCATTTCTCCATGGCCTGTCCTGCATTTCTGGTTTTGACACTTTTTTCAGCATGGCCCTTTTGACCGATGGGAAGCGAGACTTCTCTGTAGCGCTGATTTGCCTTTCCAGGTTGCTTGGTTGGCCAAAAAGGGCGTATGCGTTTTTTCCTGAATATATTCAGGAAAAAACGCATACGCCCTTTTTGGCCAAGGGCATCATTGTCAACGTTTTGCCGCTTTTCATGTGCTTTAAAGGCGATTCGTATCTACCTCCTGAAATCTGTTTCGTGCAATTCTGCCTTGATTTCAAATCCTCTTCTTTGCCTTCCCTCAATATATTTGTGGACGAGAGTTATCATTTATAACTCTGCAGGTTTGTGAATTGCAGTGCCCTGAACCTCCATTTTACAACTCGCTTTTTTGGGAGCTGGCCGCAAAAGCGCAGGATGGCTTCAGGCCCTGTTCTGGTTCCGGGGGGCAGGCTGAGCCTGTGGTTAATTCTTCTTCCTGATGGGAAAATAGAGTGACCTGTGCCTGTCCCAACACCAAGAGCTAGTCTCTCGTTGGTTCCCCGTCTTCCCGTTCATCCTCAGGACAAATTGCAACCTGTACGGAACAGGAGGTTAAAGGTGCTGATGCTCCAAGTAGGGAGATTGCTAGTAAAGTGGCTGGAATGGCGAACCCGGGCACAAGGAGATGAGAAATGAGGTGCGTTTTAGAAACCTTTCCCCATCACATGGTGTACCATCTTCTGGGTTTCTCATGCATGTTTTCGATGTAGGAAGATGCCCTTGAAGCTGGAGATTTGGGACCCATGCGATGGGTACCACGCAGTATTACTTTAAAGGGTCTGTGTTTGCTCACCCAACCTCACCAAACCTCTCAGCCCCAAGAGTGTCCACCCTTATGTCTCATCCAGCTGTGGGTCTAGATATGGTCAATCCAGGTTGCATCACAGCCCATGAACGCATTGTGTAAGAATTTCTCTCTCTTTCACTGTCGTTGTTTCATGGGTTTTTCAAAGTAATTTATTTTCATAATGGGGTTTAGCTGCTTTTCACGGCTGTGTTTATGCCGCTTTACACCCACTTGACACACTAACAGAGAGATATCAATACATAGGTTTTAAGATTGTTACTAGTCAGATATATTCTTGTGCGGTGAATAGGGCGTGTTGAGTCCAGTTCTCTGAGCAAGGAGTAGGTCTTGTCTATTACATATTGGGTTTATGGAACGGTATCTGAGCTAATTTGATACCCTTGTTTTATGTATCACCCCACCTCACCTTTCCCGTTAAGCAGCCATAGTGTGTTTTCTGCATGTGTGACTCTGTTCTGTTTTGTAATTCAGTTCAAGTGTAACGGTTTTTACATTCCCTCTATAAGTGATACCTTATGAGAAGTGTCCTTTTCTGTGTGACTTATTTCTCTTAGAATCGTCGTACCTAAATCCACTCATCATGCTGCTACTAACCTTATGACATTGATTTCATGGCTGAGTGATATTCCATTGTACATAAGGACCACAACTTCTTTATCCATTTTTCTCTTTCCTGGGATATTTAAGGTGGAATGAAGTGGAGGTCCTTGTCAACAGAGCAGCCCTCAACTTTGGGGTGCTTGGGTCTTGCTGATTTTTCATTTTCCCAATTTATACCCCCATGAGTGGAAGTGCCCTATGCTCTCTAAGCTGTGTTTTTCAGATGTTTCAGGACACACCGTACACTTCTCCAGAGTGGCTGTTGGCAATTTACATCCCGCCCATCAGTGTAGCAAGGCTCCCATTTCTCCATGGCCTGTCCTGCATTTCTGGTTTTGACACTTTTTTCAGCATGGCCCTTTTGACCGATGGGAAGCGAGACTTCTCTGTAGCGCTGATTTGCCTTTCCAGGTTGCTTGGTTGGCCAAAAAGGGCGTATGCGTTTTTTCCTGAATATATTCAGGAAAAAACGCATACGCCCTTTTTGGCCAAGGGCATCATTGTCAACGTTTTGCCGCTTTTCATGTGCTTTAAAGGCGATTCGTATCTACCTCCTGAAATCTGTTTCGTGCAATTCTGCCTTGATTTCAAATCCTCTTCTTTGCCTTCCCTCAATATATTTGTGGACGAGAGTTATCATTTATAACTCTGCAGGTTTGTGAATTGCAGTGCCCTGAACCTCCATTTTACAACTCGCTTTTTTGGGAGCTGGCCGCAAAAGCGCAGGATGGCTTCAGGCCCTGTTCTGGTTCCGGGGGGCAGGCTGAGCCTGTGGTTAATTCTTCTTCCTGATGGGAAAATAGAGTGACCTGTGCCTGTCCCAACACCAAGAGCTAGTCTCTCGTTGGTTCCCCGTCTTCCCGTTCATCCTCAGGACAAATTGCAACCTGTACGGAACAGGAGGTTAAAGGTGCTGATGCTCCAAGTAGGGAGATTGCTAGTAAAGTGGCTGGAATGGCGAACCCGGGCACAAGGAGATGAGAAATGAGGTGCGTTTTAGAAACCTTTCCCCATCACACGGTGTACCATCTTCTGGGTTTCTCATGCATGTTTTCGATGTAGGAAGATGCCCTTGAAGCTGGAGATTTGGGACCCATGCGATGGGTACCACGCAGTATTACTTTAAAGGGTCTGTGTTTGCTCACCCAACCTCACCAAACCTCTCAGCCCCAAGAGTGTCCACCCTTATGTCTCATCCAGCTGTGGGTCTAGATATGGTCAATCCAGGTTGCATCACAGCCCATGAACTCATTGTGTAAGAATTTCTATCTCTTTCACTGTCGTTGTTTCATGGGTTTTTCAAAGTAATTTATTTTCATAATGGGGTTTAGCTGCTTTTCACGGCTGTGTTTATGCCGCTTTACAGCCACTTGACACACTAACAGAGAGATATCAATACATAGGTTTCAAGATTATTACTAGTCAGATATATTCTTGTGCGGTGAATAGGGCGTGTTGAGTCCAGTTCTCTGAGCAAGGAGTAGGTCTTGTCTACTACATATTGGGTTTATGGAACGGTATCTGAGCTAATTTGATACCCTTGTTTTATGTATCACCCCACCTCACCTTTCCCGTTAAGCAGCCATAGTGTGTTTTCTGCATGTGTGACTCTGTTCTGTTTTGTAATTCAGTTCAAGTGTAACGGTTTTTACATTCCCTCTATAAGTGATACCTTATGAGAAGTGTCCTTTTCTGTGTGACTTATTTCTCTTAGAATCGTCGTACCTAAATCCACTCATCATGCTGCTACTAACCTTATGACATTGATTTCATGGCTGAGTGATATTCCATTGTACATAAGGACCACAACTTCTTTATCCATTTTTCTCTTTCCTGGGATATTGAAGGTGGAATGAAGTGGAGGTCCTTGTCAACAGAGCAGCCCTCAACTTTGGGGTGCTTGTGTCTTGCTGATTTTTCATTTTCCCAATTTATACCCCCATGAGTGGAAGTGCCCTATGCTCTCTAAGCTGTGTTTTTCAGATGTTTCAGGACACACCGTACACTTCCCCAGAGTGGCTGTTGGCAATTTACATCCCGCCCATCAGTGTAGCAAGGCTCCCATTTCTCCATGGCCTGTCCTGCATTTCTGGTTTTGACACTTTTTTCAGCATGGCCCTTTTGACCGATGGGAAGCGAGACTTCTCTGTAGCGCTGATTTGCCTTTCCAGGTTGCTTGGTTGGCCAAAAAGGGCGTATGCGTTTTTTCCTGAATATATTCAGGAAAAAACGCATACGCCCTTTTTGGCCAAGGGCATCATTGTCAACGTTTTGCCGCTTTTCATGTGCTTTAAAGGCGATTCGTATCTACCTCCTGAAATCTGTTTCGTGCAATTCTGCCTTGATTTCAAATCCTCTTCTTTGCCTTCCCTCAATATATTTGTGGACGAGAGTTATCATTTATAACTCTGCAGGTTTGTGAATTGCAGTGCCCTGAACCTCCATTTTACAACTCGCTTTTTTGGGAGCTGGCCGCAAAAGCGCAGGATGGCTTCAGGCCCTGTTCTGGTTCCGGGGGGCAGGCTGAGCCTGTGGTTAATTCTTCTTCCTGATGGGAAAATAGAGTGACCTGTGCCTGTCCCAACACCAAGAGCTAGTCTCTCGTTGGTTCCCCGTCTTCCCGTTCATCCTCAGGACAAATTGCAACCTGTACGGAACAGGAGGTTAAAGGTGCTGATGCTCCAAGTAGGGAGATTGCTAGTAAAGTGGCTGGAATGGCGAACCCGGGCACAAGGAGATGAGAAATGAGGTGCGTTTTAGAAACCTTTCCCCATCACACGGTGTACCATCTTCTGGGTTTCTCATGCATGTTTTCGATGTAGGAAGATGCCCTTGAAGCTGGAGATTTGGGACCCATGCGATGGGTACCACGCAGTATTACTTTAAAGGGTCTGTGTTTGCTCACCCAACCTCACCAAACCTCTCAGCCCCAAGAGTGTCCACCCTTATGTCTCATCCAGCTGTGGGTCTAGATATGGTCAATCCAGGTTGCATCACAGCCCATGAACTCATTGTGTAAGAATTTCTATCTCTTTCACTGTCGTTGTTTCATGGGTTTTTCAAAGTAATTTATTTTCATAATGGGGTTTAGCTGCTTTTCACGGCTGTGTTTATGCCGCTTTACACCCACTTGACACACTAACAGAGAGATATCAATACATAGGTTTCAAGATTATTACTAGTCAGATATATTCTTGTGCGGTGAATAGGGCGTGTTGAGTCCAGTTCTCTGAGCAAGGAGTAGGTCTTGTCTACTACATATTGGGTTTATGGAACGGTATCTGAGCTAATTTGATACCCTTGTTTTATGTATCACCCCACCTCACCTTTCCCGTTAAGCAGCCATAGTGTGTTTTCTGCATGTGTGACTCTGTTCTGTTTTGTAATTCAGTTCAAGTGTAACGGTTTTAACATTCCCTCTATAAGTGATACCTTATGAGAAGTGTCCTTTTCTGTGTGACTTATTTCTCTTAGAATCGTCGTACCTAAATCCACTCATCATGCTGCTACTAACCTTATGACATTGATTTCATGGCTGAGTGATATTCCATTGTACATAAGGACCACAACTTCTTTATCCATTTTTCTCTTTCCTGGGATATTGAAGGTGGAATGAAGTGGAGGTCCTTGTCAACAGAGCAGCCCTCAACTTTGGGGTGCTTGTGTCTTGCTGATTTTTCATTTTCCCAATTTATACCCCCATGAGTGGAAGTGCCCTATGCTCTCTAAGCTGTGTTTTTCAGATGTTTCAGGACACACCGTACACTTCTCCAGAGTGGCTGTTGGCAATTTACATCCCGCCCATCAGTGTAGCAAGGCTCCCATTTCTCCATGGCCTGTCCTGCATTTCTGGTTTTGACACTTTTTTCAGCATGGCCCGTTTGACCGATGGGAAGCGACACTTCTCTGTAGCGCTGATTTGCCTTTCCAGGTTGCTTGGTTGGCCAAAAAGGGCGTATGCGTTTTTTCCTGAATATATTCAGGGAAAAACGCATACGCCCTTTTTGGCCAAGGGCATCATTGTCAACGTTTTGCCGCTTTTCATGTGCTTTAAAGGCGATTCGTATCTACCTCCTGAAATCTGTTTCGTGCAATTCTGCCTTGATTTCAAATCCTCTTCTTTGCCTTCCCTCAATATATTTGTGGACGAGAGTTATCATTTATAACTCTGCAGGTTTGTGAATTGCAGTGCCCTGAACCTCCATTTTACAACTCGCTTTTTTGGGAGCTGGCCGCAAAAGCGCAGGATGGCTTCAGGCCCTGTTCTGGTTCCGGGGGGCAGGCTGAGCCTGTGGTTAATTCTTCTTCCTGATGGGAAAATAGAGTGACCTGTGCCTGTCCCAACACCAAGAGCTAGTCTCTCGTTGGTTCCCCGTCTTCCCGTTCATCCTCAGGACAAATTGCAACCTGTACGGAACAGGAGGTTAAAGGTGCTGATGCTCCAAGTAGGGAGATTGCTAGTAAAGTGGCTGGAATGGCGAACCCGGGCACAAGGAGATGAGAAATGAGGTGCGTTTTAGAAACCTTTCCCCATCACACGGTGTACCATCTTCTGGGTTTCTCATGCATGTTTTCGATGTAGGAAGATGCCCTTGAAGCTGGAGATTTGGGACCCATGCGATGGGTACCACGCAGTATTACTTTAAAGGGTCTGTGTTTGCTCACCCAACCTCACCAAACCTCTCAGCCCCAAGAGTGTCCACCCTTATGTCTCATCCAGCTGTGGGTCTAGATATGGTCAATCCAGGTTGCATCTCAGCCCCTGAACTCATTGTGTAAGAATTTCTATCTCTTTCACTGTCGTTGTTTCATGGATTTTTCAAAGTAATTTATTTTCATAATGGGGTTTAGCTGCTTTTCACGGCTGTGTTTATGCCGCTTTACAGCCACTTGACACACTAACAGAGAGATATCAATACATAGGTTTCAAGATTATTACTAGTCAGATATATTCTTGTGCGGTGAATAGGGCGTGTTGAGTCCAGTTCTCTGAGCAAGGAGTAGGTCTTGTCTATTACATATTGGGTTTATGGAAAGGTATCTGAGCTAATTTGATACCCTTGTTTTATGTATCACCCCACCTCACCTTTCCCGTTAAGCAGCCATAGTGTGTTTTCTGCATGTGTGACTCTGTTCTGTTTTGTAATTCAGTTCAAGTGTAACGGTTTTTACATTCCCTCTATAAGTGATACCTTATGAGAAGTGTCCTTTTCTGTGTGACTTATTTCTCTTAGAATCGTCGTACCTAAATCCACTCATCATGCTGCTACTAACCTTATGACATTGATTTCATGGCTGAGTGATATTCCATTGTACATAAGGACCACAACTTCTTTATCCATTTTTCTCTTTCCTGGGATATTTAAGGTGGAATGAAGTGGAGGTCCTTGTCAACAGAGCAGCCCTCAACTTTGGGGTGCTTGTGTCTTGCTGATTTTTCATTTTCCCAATTTATACCCCCATGAGTGGAAGTGCCCTATGCTCTCTAAGCTGTGTTTTTCAGATGTTTCAGGACACACCGTACACTTCTCCAGAGTGGCTGTTGGCAATTTACATCCCGCCCATCAGTGTAGCAAGGCTCCCATTTCTCCATGGCCTGTCCTGCATTTCTGGTTTTGACACTTTTTTCAGCATGGCCCTTTTGACCGATGGGAAGCGAGACTTCTCTGTAGCGCTGATTTGCCTTTCCAGGTTGCTTGGTTGGCCAAAAAGGGCGTATGCGTTTTTTCCTGAATATATTCAGGAAAAAACGCATACGCCCTTTTTGGCCAAGGGCATCATTGTCAACGTTTTGCCGCTTTTCATGTGCTTTAAAGGCGATTCGTATCTACCTCCTGAAATCTGTTTCGTGCAATTCTGCCTTGATTTCAAATCCTCTTCTTTGCCTTCCCTCAATATATTTGTGGACGAGAGTTATCATTTATAACTCTGCAGGTTTGTGAATTGCAGTGCCCTGAACCTCCATTTTACAACTCGCTTTTTTGGGAGCTGGCCGCAAAAGCGCAGGATGGCTTCAGGCCCTGTTCTGGTTCCGGGGGGCAGGCTGAGCCTGTGGTTAATTCTTCTTCCTGATGGGAAAATAGAGTGACCTGTGCCTGTCCCAACACCAAGAGCTTGTCTCTCGTTGGTTCCCCGTCTTCCCATTCATCCTCAGGACAAATTGCAACCTGTACGGAACAGGAGGTTAAAGGTGCTGATGCTCCAAGTAGGGAGATTGCTAGTAAAGTGGCTGGAATGGCGAACCCGGGCACAAGGAGATGAGAAATGAGGTGCGTTTTAGAAACCTTTCCCCATCACACGGTGTACCATCTTCTGGGTTTCTCATGCATGTTTTCGATGTAGGAAGATGCCCTTGAAGCTGGAGATTTGGGACCCATGCGATGGGTACCACGCAGTATTACTTTAAAGGGTCTGTGTTTGCTCACCCAACCTCACCAAACCTCTCAGCCCCAAGAGTGTCCACCCTTATGTCTCATCCAGCTGTGGGTCTAGATATGGTCAATCCAGGTTGCATCACAGCCCATGAACTCATTGTGTAAGAATTTCTATCTCTTTCACTGTCGTTGTTTCATGGGTTTTTCAAAGTAATTTATTTTCATAATGGGGTTTAGCTGCTTTTCACGGCTGTGTTTATGCCGCTTTACACCCACTTGACACACTAACAGAGAGATATCAATACATAGGTTTCAAGATTTTTACTAGTCAGATATATTCTTGTGCGGTGAATAGGGCGTGTTGAGTCCAGTTCTCTGAGCAAGGAGTAGGTCTTGTCTACTACATATTGGGTTTATGGAATGGTATCTGAGCTAATTTGATACCCTTGTTTTATGTATCACCCCACCTCACCTTTCCCGTTAAGCAGCCATAGTGTGTTTTCTGCATGTGTGACTCTGTTCTGTTTTGTAATTCAGTTCAAGTGTAACGGTTTTTACATTCCCTCTATAAGTGATACCTTATGAGAAGTGTCCTTTTCTGTGTGACTTATTTCTCTTAGAATCGTCGTACCTAAATCCACTCATCATGCTGCTACTAACCTTATGACATTGATTTCATGGCTGAGTGATATTCCATTGTACATAAGGACCACAACTTCTTTATCCATTTTTCTCTTTCCTGGGATATTGAAGGTGGAATGAAGTGGAGGTCCTTGTCAACAGAGCAGCCCTCAACTTTGGGGTGCTTGTGTCTTGCTGATTTTTCATTTTCCCAATTTATACCCCCATGAGTGGAAGTGCCCTATGCTCTCTAAGCTGTGTTTTTCAGATGTTTCAGGACACACCGTACACTTCTCCAGAGTGGCTGTTGGCAATTTACATCCCGCCCATCAGTGTAGCAAGGCTCCCATTTCTCCATGGCCTGTCCTGCATTTCTGGTTTTGACACTTTTTTCAGCATGGCCCGTTTGACCGATGGGAAGCGACACTTCTCTGTAGCGCTGATTTGCCTTTCCAGGTTGCTTGGTTGGCCAAAAAGGGCGTATGCGTTTTTTCCTGAATATATTCAGGAAAAAACGCATACGCCCTTTTTGGCCAAGGGCATCATTGTCAACGTTTTGCCGCTTTTCATGTGCTTTAAAGGCGATTCGTATCTACCTCCTGAAATCTGTTTCGTGCAATTCTGCCTTGATTTCAAATCCTCTTCTTTGCCTTCCCTCAATATATTTGTGGACGAGAGTTATCATTTATAACTCTGCAGGTTTGTGAATTGCAGTGCCCTGAACCTCCATTTTACAACTCGCTTTTTTGGGAGCTGGCCGCAAAAGCGCAGGATGGCTTCAGGCCCTGTTCTGGTTCCGGGGGGCAGGCTGAGCCTGTGGTTAATTCTTCTTCCTGATGGGAAAATAGAGTGACCTGTGCCTGTCCCAACACCAAGAGCTAGTCTCTCGTTGGTTCCCCGTCTTCCCGTTCATCCTCAGGACAAATTGCAACCTGTACGGAACAGGAGGTTAAAGGTGCTGATGCTCCAAGTAGGGAGATTGCTAGTAAAGTGGCTGGAATGGCGAACCCGGGCACAAGGAGATGAGAAATGAGGTGCGTTTTAGAAACCTTTCCCCATCACACGGTGTACCATCTTCTGGGTTTCTCATGCATGTTTTCGATGTAGGAAGATGCCCTTGAAGCTGGAGATTTGGGACCCATGCGATGGGTACCACGCAGTATTACTTTAAAGGGTCTGTGTTTGCTCACCCAACCTCACCAAACCTCTCAGCCCCAAGAGTGTCCACCCTTATGTCTCATCCAGCTGTGGGTCTAGATATGGTCAATCCAGGTTGCATCTCAGCCCCTGAACTCATTGTGTAAGAATTTCTATCTCTTTCACTGTCGTTGTTTCATGGATTTTTCAAAGTAATTTATTTTCATAATGGGGTTTAGCTGCTTTTCACGGCTGTGTTTATGCCGCTTTACAGCCACTTGACACACTAACAGAGAGATATCAATACATAGGTTTCAAGATTATTACTAGTCAGATATATTCTTGTGCGGTGAATAGGGCGTGTTGAGTCCAGTTCTCTGAGCAAGGAGTACGTCTTGTCTACTACATATTGGGTTTATGGAACGGTATCTGAGCTAATTTGATACCCTTGTTTTATGTATCACCCCACCTCACCTTTCCCGTTAAGCAGCCATAGTGTGTTTTCTGCATGTGTGACTCTGTTCTGTTTTGTAATTCAGTTCAAGTGTAACGGTTTTTACATTCCCTCTATAAGTGATACCTTATGAGAAGTGTCCTTTTCTGTGTGACTTATTTCACTTAGAATCGTCGTACCTAAATCCACTCATCATGCTGCTACTAACCTTATGACATTGATTTCATGGCTGAGTGATATTCCATTGTACATAAGGACCACAACTTCTTTATCCATTTTTCTCTTTCCTGGGATATTGAAGGTGGAATGAAGTGGAGGTCCTTGTCAACAGAGCAGCCCTCAACTTTGGGGTGCTTGTGTCTTGCTGATTTTTCATTTTCCCAATTTATACCCCCATGAGTGGAAGTGCCCTATGCTCTCTAAGCTGTGTTTTTCAGATGTTTCAGGACTCACCGGACACTTCTCCAGAGTGGCTCTTGGCAATTTACATCCCGCCCATCAGTGTAGCAAGGCTCCCATTTCTCCATGGCCTGTCCTGCATTTCTGGTTTTGACACTTTTTTCAGGATGGCCCTTTTGACCGATGGGAAGCGAGACTTCTCTGTAGCGCTGATTTGCCTTTCCAGGTTGCTTGGTTGGCCAAAAAGGGCGTATGCGTTTTTTCCTGAATATATTCAGGAAAAAACGCATACGCCCTTTTTGGCCAAGGGCATCATTGTCAACGTTTTGCCGCTTTTCATGTGCTTTAAAGGCGATTCGTATCTACCTCCTGAAATCTGTTTCCTGCAATTCTGCCTTGATTTCAAATCCTCTTCTTTGCCTTCCCTCAATATATTTGTGGACGAGAGTTATCATTTATAACTCTGCAGGTTTGTGAATTGCCGTGCCCTGAACCTCATTTTACAACTCGCTTTTTTGGGAGCTGGCCGCAAAAGCGCAGGATGGCTTCAGGCCCTGTTCTGGTTCCGGGGGGCAGGCTGAGCCTGTGGTTAATTCTTCTTCCTGATGGGAAAATAGAGTGACCTGTGCCTGTCCCAACACCAAGAGCTAGTCTCTCGTTGGTTCCCCGTCTTCCCGTTCATCCTCAGGACAAATTGCAACCTGTACGGAACAGGAGGTTAAAGGTGCTGATGCTCCAAGTAGGGAGATTGCTAGTAAAGTGGCTGGAATGGCGAACCCGGGCACAAGGAGATGAGAAATGAGGTGCGTTTTAGAAACCTTTCCCCATCACACGGTGTACCATCTTCTGGGTTTCTCATGCATGTTTTCGATGTAGGAAGATGACCTTGAAGCTGGAGATTTGGGACCCATGCGATGGGTAGCACGCAGTATTACTTTAAAGGGTCTGCGTTTGCTCACCCAACCTCACCAAACCTCTCAGCCCCAAGAGTGTCCACCCTTATGTCTCATCCAGCTGTGGGTCTAGATATGGTCAATCCAGGTTGCATCACAGCCCCTGAACTCATTGTGTAAGAATTTCTATCTATTTCACTGTCGTTGTTTCATGGGTTTTTCAAAGTAATTTATTTTCATAATGGGGTTTAGCTGCTTTTCACGGCTGTGTTTATGCCGCTTTACACCCACTTGACACACTAACAGAGAGATATCAATACATAGGTTTCAAGATTATTACCAGTCAGATATATTCTTGTGCGGTGAATAGGGCGTGTTGAGTCCAGTTCTCTGAGCAAGGAGTAGGTCTTGTCTACTACATATTGGGTTTATGGAACAGTATCTGAGCTAATTTGATACCCTTGTTTTATGTATCACCCCACCTCACCTTTCCCGTTAAGCAGCCATAGTGTGTTTTCTGCATGTGTGACTCTGTTCTGTTTTGTAATTCAGTTCAAGTGTAACGGTTTTTACATTCCCTCTAAAAGTGATACCTTATGAGAAGTGTCCATTTCTGTGTGACTTATTTCTCTTAGAATCGTCGTACCTAAATCCACTCATCATGCTGCTACTAACCTTATGACATTGATTTCATGGCTGAGTGATATTCCATTGTACATAAGGACCACAACTTCTTTATCCATTTTTCTCTTTCCTGGGATATTGAAGGTGGAATGAAGTGGAGGTCCTTGTCAACAGAGCAGCCCTCAACTTTGGGGTGCTTGTGTCTTGCTGATTTTTCATTTTCCCAATTTATACCCCCATGAGTGGAAGTGCCCTATGCTCTCTAAGCTGTGTTTTTCAGATGTTTCAGGACACACCGTACACTTCTCCAGAGTGGCTGTTGGCAATTTACATCCCGCCCATCAGTGTAGCAAGGCTCCCATTTCTCCATGGCCTGTCCTGCATTTCTGGTTTTGACACTTTTTTCAGCATGGCCCTTTTGACCGATGGGAAGCGAGACTTCTCTGTAGCGCTGATTTGCCTTTCCAGGTTGCTTGGTTGGCCAAAAAGGGCGTATGCGTTTTTTCCTGAATCTATTCAGGAAAAAACGCATACGCCCTTTTTGGCCAAGGGCATCATTGTCAACGTTTTGCCGCTTTTCATGTGCTTTAAAGGCGATTCGTATCTACCTCCTGAAATCTGTTTCATGCAATTCTGCCTTGATTTCAAATCCTCTTCTTTGCCTTCCCTCAATATATTTGTGGACGAGAGTTATCATTTATAACTCTGCAGGTTTGTGAATTGCAGTGCCCTGAACCTCCATTTTACAACTCGCTTTTTTGGGAGCTGGCCGCAAAAGCGCAGGATGGCTTCAGGCCCTGTTCTGGTTCCGGGGGGCAGGCTGAGCCTGTGGTTAATTCTTCTTCCTGATGGGAAAATAGAGTGACCTGTGCCTGTCCCGACACCAAGAGCTAGTCTCTCGTTGGTTCCCCGTCTTCCCGTTCATCCTCAGGACAAATTGCAACCTGTAGGGAACAGGAGGTTAAAGGTGCTGATGCTCCAAGTAGGGAGATTGCTAGTAAATCGGCTGGAATGGCGAACCCGGGCACAAGGAGATGAGAAATGAGGTGCGTTTTAGAAACCTTTCCCCATCACACGGTGTACCATCTTCTGGGTTTCTCATGCATGTTTTCGATGTAGGAAGATGCCCTTGAAGCTGCAGATTTGGGACCCATGCGATGGGTACCACGCAGTATTACTTTAAAGGGTCTGCGTTTGCTCACCCAACCTCACCAAACCTCTCAGCCCCAAGAGTGTCCACCCTTATGTCTCATCCAGCTGTGGGTCTAGATATGGTCAATCCAGGTTGCATCACAGCCCCTGAACTCATTGTGTAAGAATTTCTGTCTCTTTCACTGTCGTTGTTTCATGGGTTTTTCAAAGTAATTTATTTTCATAATGGGGTTTAGCTGCTTTTCACGGCTGTGTTTATGCCGCTTTACACCCACTTGACACACTAACAGAGAGATATCAATACATAGGTTTTAAGATTATTACTAGTCAGATATATTCTTGTGCGGTGAATAGGGCGTGTTGAGTCCAGTTCTCTGAGCAAGGAGTAGGTCTTGTCTACTACATATTGGGTTTATGGAACGGTATCTGAGCTAATTTGATACCCTTGTTTTATGTATCACCCCACCTCACCTTTCCCGTTAAGCAGCCATAGTCTGTTTTCTGCATGTGTGACTCTGTTCTGTTTTGTAATTCAGTTCAAGTGTAACGGTTTTTACATTCCCTCTAAAAGTGATACCTTATGAGAAGTGTCCTTTTCTGTGTGACTTATTTCACTTAGAATCGTCGTACCTAAATCCACTCATCATGCTGCTACTAACCTTATGACATTGATTTCATGGCTGAGTGATATTCCATTGTACATAAGGACCACAACTTCTTTATCCATTTTTCTCTTTCCTTGGATATTTAAGGTGGAATGAAGTGGAGGTCCTTGTCAACAGAGCAGCCCTCAACTTTGGGGTGCTTGTGTCTTGCTAATTTTTCATTTTCCCAATTTATACCCCCATGAGTGGAAGTGCCCTATGCTCTCTAAGCTGTGTTTTTTAGATGTTTCAGGACTCACCGTACACTTCTCCAGAGTGGCTGTTGGCAATTTACATCCCGCCCATCAGTGTAGCAAGGCTCCCATTTCTCCATGGCCTGTCCTGCATTTCTGGTTTTGACACTTTTTTCAGCATGGCCCTTTTGACCGATGGGAAGCAAGACTTCTCTGTAGCGCTGATTTGCCTTTCCAGGTTGCTTGGTTGGCCAAAAAGGGCGTATGCGTTTTTTCCTGAATATATTCAGGAAAAAACGCATACGCCCTTTTTGGCCAAGGGCATCATTGTCAACGTTTTGCCGCTTTTCATGTGCTTTAAAGGCGATTCGTATCTACCTCCTGAAATCTGTTTCGTGCAATTCTGCCTTGATTTCAAATCCTCTTCTTTGCCTTCCCTCAATATATTTGTGGACGAGAGTTATCATTTATAACTCTGCAGGTTTGTGAATTGCAGTGCCCTGAACCTCCATTTTACAACTCGCTTTTTTGGGAGCTGGCCGCAAAAGCGCAGGATGGCTTCAGGCCCTGTTCTGGTTCCGGGGGGCAGGCTGAGCCTGTGGTTAATTCTTCTTCCTGATGGGAAAATAGAGTGACCTGTGCCTGTCCTGACACCAAGAGCTAGTCTCTCGTTGGTTCCCCGTCTTCCCGTTCATCCTCAGGACAAATTGCAACCTGTACGGAACAGGAGGTTAAAGGTGCTGATGCTCCAAGTAGGGAGATTGCTAGTAAATCGGCTGGAATGGCGAACCCGGGCACAAGGAGATGAGAAATGAGGTGCGTTTTAGAAACCTTTCCCCATCACACGGTGTACCATCTTCTGGGTTTCTCATGCATGTTTTCGATGTAGGAAGATGCCCTTGAAGCTGGAGATTTGGGACCCATGCGATGGGTACCACGCAGTATTACTTTAAAGGGTCTGCGTTTGCTCACCCAACCTCACCAAACCTCTCAGCCCCAAGAGTGTCCACCCTTATGTCTCATCCAGCTGTGGGTCTAGATATGGTCAATCCAGGTTGCATCACAGCCCCTGAACTCATTGTGTAAGAATTTCTATCTCTTTCACTGTCGTTGTTTCATGGGTTTTTCAAAGTAATTTATTTTCATAATGGGGTTTAGCTGCTTTTCACGGCTGTGTTTATGCCGCTTTACACCCACTTGACACACTAACAGAGAGATATCAATACATAGGTTTTAAGATTATTACTAGTCAGATATATTCTTGTGCGGTGAATAGGGCGTGTTGAGTCCAGTTCTCTGAGCAAGGAGTAGGTCTTGTCTACTACATATTGGGTTTATGGAACGGTATCTGAGCTAATTTGATACCCTTGTTTTATGTATCACCCCACCTCACCTTTCCCGTTAAGCAGCCATAGTCTGTTTTCTGCATGTGTGACTCTGTTCTGTTTTGTAATTCAGTTCAAGTGTAACGGTTTTTACATTCCCTCTAAAAGTGATACCTTATGAGAAGTGTCCTTTTCTGTGTGACTTATTTCACTTAGAATCGTCGTACCTAAATCCACTCATCATGCTGCTACTAACCTTATGACATTGATTTCATGGCTGAGTGATATTCCATTGTACATAAGGACCACAACTTCTTTATCCATTTTTCTCTTTCCTGGGATATTGAAGGTGGAATGAAGTGGAGGTCCTTGTCAACAGAGCAGCCCTCAACTTTGGGGTGCTTGTGTCTTGCTGATTTTTCATTTTCCCAATTTATACCCCCATGAGTGGAAGTGCCCTATGCTCTCTAAGCTGTGTTTTTCAGATGTTTCAGGACACACCGTACACTTCTCCAGAGTGGCTGTTGGCAATTTACATCCCGCCCATCAGTGTAGCAAGGCTCCCATTTCTCCATGGCCTGTCCTGCATTTCTGGTTTTGACACTTTTTTCAGGATGGCCCTTTTGACCGATGGGAAGCGAGACTTCTCTGTAGCGCTGATTTGCCTTTCCAGGTTGCTTGGTTGGCCAAAAAGGGCGTATGCGTTTTTTCCTGAATATATTCAGGAAAAAACGCATACGCCCTTTTTGGCCAAGGGCATCATTGTCAACGTTTTGCCGCTTTTCATGTGCTTTAAAGGCGATTCGTATCTACCTCCTGAAATCTGTTTCCTGCAATTCTGCCTTGATTTCAAATCCTCTTCTTTGCCTTCCCTCAATATATTTGTGGACGAGAGTTATCATTTATAACTCTGCAGGTTTGTGAATTGCCGTGCCCTGAACCTCATTTTACAACTCGCTTTTTTGGGAGCTGGCCGCAAAAGCGCAGGATGGCTTCAGGCCCTGTTCTGGTTCCGGGGGGCAGGCTGAGCCTGTGGTTAATTCTTCTTCCTGATGGGAAAATAGAGTGACCTGTGCCTGTCCCAACACCAAGAGCTAGTCTCTCGTTGGTTCCCCGTCTTCCCGTTCATCCTCAGGACAAATTGCAACCTGTACGGAACAGGAGGTTAAAGGTGCTGATGCTCCAAGTAGGGAGATTGCTAGTAAAGTGGCTGGAATGGCGAACCCGGGCACAAGGAGATGAGAAATGAGGTGCGTTTTAGAAACCTTTCCCCATCACACGGTGTACCATCTTCTGGGTTTCTCATGCATGTTTTCGATGTAGGAAGATGACCTTGAAGCTGGAGATTTGGGACCCATGCGATGGGTACCACGCAGTATTACTTTAAAGGGTCTGCGTTTGCTCACCCAACCTCACCAAACCTCTCAGCCCCAAGAGTGTCCACCCTTATGTCTCATCCAGCTGTGGGTCTAGATATGGTCAATCCAGGTTGCATCACAGCCCCTGAACTCATTGTGTAAGAATTTCTATCTATTTCACTGTCGTTGTTTCATGGGTTTTTCAAAGTAATTTATTTTCATAATGGGGTTTAGCTGCTTTTCACGGCTGTGTTTATGCCGCTTTACACCCACTTGACACACTAACAGAGAGATATCAATACATAGGTTTCAAGATTATTACCAGTCAGATATATTCTTGTGCGGTGAATAGGGCGTGTTGAGTCCAGTTCTCTGAGCAAGGAGTAGGTCTTGTCTACTACATATTGGGTTTATGGAACAGTATCTGAGCTAATTTGATACCCTTGTTTTATGTATCACCCCACCTCACCTTTCCCGTTAAGCAGCCATAGTGTGTTTTCTGCATGTGTGACTCTGTTCTGTTTTGTAATTCAGTTCAAGTGTAACGGTTTTTACATTCCCTCTAAAAGTGATACCTTATGAGAAGTGTCCATTTCTGTGTGACTTATTTCTCTTAGAATCGTCGTACCTAAATCCACTCATCATGCTGCTACTAACCTTATGACATTGATTTCATGGCTGAGTGATATTCCATTGTACATAAGGACCACAACTTCTTTATCCATTTTTCTCTTTCCTGGGATATTGAAGGTGGAATGAAGTGGAGGTCCTTGTCAACAGAGCAGCCCTCAACTTTGGGGTGCTTGTGTCTTGCTGATTTTTCATTTTCCCAATTTATACCCCCATGAGTGGAAGTGCCCTATGCTCTCTAAGCTGTGTTTTTCAGATGTTTCAGGACACACCGTACACTTCTCCAGAGTGGCTGTTGGCAATTTACATCCCGCCCATCAGTGTAGCAAGGCTCCCATTTCTCCATGGCCTGTCCTGCATTTCTGGTTTTGACACTTTTTTCAGCATGGCCCTTTTGACCGATGGGAAGCGAGACTTCTCTGTAGCGCTGATTTGCCTTTCCAGGTTGCTTGGTTGGCCAAAAAGGGCGTATGCGTTTTTTCCTGAATCTATTCAGGAAAAAACGCATACGCCCTTTTTGGCCAAGGGCATCATTGTCAACGTTTTGCCGCTTTTCATGTGCTTTAAAGGCGATTCGTATCTACCTCCTGAAATCTGTTTCATGCAATTCTGCCTTGATTTCAAATCCTCTTCTTTGCCTTCCCTCAATATATTTGTGGACGAGAGTTATCATTTATAACTCTGCAGGTTTGTGAATTGCAGTGCCCTGAACCTCCATTTTACAACTCGCTTTTTTGGGAGCTGGCCGCAAAAGCGCAGGATGGCTTCAGGCCCTGTTCTGGTTCCGGGGGGCAGGCTGAGCCTGTGGTTAATTCTTCTTCCTGATGGGAAAATAGAGTGACCTGTGCCTGTCCTGACACCAAGAGCTAGTCTCTCGTTGGTTCCCCGTCTTCCCGTTCATCCTCAGGACAAATTGCAACCTGTACGGAACAGGAGGTTAAAGGTGCTGATGCTCCAAGTAGGGAGATTGCTAGTAAATCGGCTGGAATGGCGAACCCGGGCACAAGGAGATGAGAAATGAGGTGCGTTTTAGAAACCTTTCCCCATCACACGGTGTACCATCTTCAGGGTTTCTCATGCATGTTTTCGATGTAGGAAGATGCCCTTGAAGCTGGAGATTTGGGACCCATGCGATGGGTACCACGCAGTATTACTTTAAAGGGTCTGCGTTTGCTCACCCAACCTCACCAAACCTCTCAGCCCCAAGAGTGTCCACCCTTATGTCTCATCCAGCTGTGGGTCTAGATATGGTCAATCCAGGTTGCATCACAGCCCCTGAACTCATTGTGTAAGAATTTCTATCTCTTTCACTGTCGTTGTTTCATGGGTTTTTCAAAGTAATTTATTTTCATAATGGGGTTTAGCTGCTTTTCACGGCTGTGTTTATGCCGCTTTACACCCACTTGACACACTAACAGAGAGATATCAATACATAGGTTTTAAGATTATTACTAGTCAGATATATTCTTGTGCGGTGAATAGGGCGTGTTGAGTCCAGTTCTCTGAGCAAGGAGTAGGTCTTGTCTACTACATATTGGGTTTATGGAACGGTATCTGAGCTAATTTGATACCCTTGTTTTATGTATCACCCCACCTCACCTTTCCCGTTAAGCAGCCATAGTCTGTTTTCTGCATGTGTGACTCTGTTCTGTTTTGTAATTCAGTTCAAGTGTAACGGTTTTTACATTCCCTCTAAAAGTGATACCTTATGAGAAGTGTCCTTTTCTGTGTGACTTATTTCACTTAGAATCGTCGTACCTAAATCCACTCATCATGCTGCTACTAACCTTATGACATTGATTTCATGGCTGAGTGATATTCCATTGTACATAAGGACCACAACTTCTTTATCCATTTTTCTCTTTCCTGGGATATTTAAGGTGGAATGAAGTGGAGGTCCTTGTCAACAGAGCAGCCCTCAACTTTGGGGTGCTTGTGTCTTGCTGATTTTTCATTTTCCCAATTTATACCCCCATGAGTGGAAGTGCCCTATGCTCTCTAAGCTGTGTTTTTTAGATGTTTCAGGACTCACCGTACACTTCTCCAGAGTGGCTGTTGGCAATTTACATCCCGCCCATCAGTGTAGCAAGGCTCCCATTTCTCCATGTCCTGTCCTGCATTTCTGGTTTTGACACTTTTTTCAGCATGGCCCTTTTGACGGATGGGAAGCGAGACTTCTCTGTAGCGCTGATTTGCCTTTCCAGGTTGCTTGGTTGGCCAAAAAGGGGGTATGCGTTTTTTCCTGAATATATTCAGGAAAAAACGCATACGCCCTTTTTGGCCAAGGGCATCATTGTCAACGTTTTGCCGCTTTTCATGTGCTTTAAAGGCGATTCGTATCTACCTCCTGAAATCTGTTTCGTGCAATTCTGCCTTGATTTTAAATCCTCTTCTTTGCCTTCCCTCAATATATTTGTGGACGAGAGTTATCATTTATAACTCTGCAGGTTTGTGAATTGCAGTGCCCTGAACCTCCATTTTACAACTCGCTTTTTTGGGAGCTGGCCGCAAAAGCGCAGGATGGCTTCAGGCCCTGTTCTGGTTCCAGGGGGCAGGCTGAGCCTGTGGTTAATTCTTCTTCCTTATGGGAAAATAGAGTGACCTGTGCCTGTCCCGACACCAAGAGCTAGTCTCTCGTTGGTTCCCCGTCTTCCCGTTCATCCTCAGGACAATTTGCAACCTGTACGGAACAGGAGGTTAAAGGTGCTGATGCTCCAAGTAGGGAGATTGCTAGTAACGCGGCTGGAATGGCGAACCCGGGCACAAGGAGATGAGAAATGAGGTGCGTTTTAGAAACCTTTCCCAATCACACGGTGTACCATCTTCTGGGGTTCTCATGCATGTTTTCGATGTAGGAAGATGCCCTTGAACCTGGAGATTTGGGACCCATGCGATGGGTACCACGCAGTATTACTTTAAAGGGTCTGCGTTTGCTCACCCAACCTCACCAAACCTCTCAGCCCCAAGAGTGTCCACCCTTATGTCTCATCCAGCTGTGGGTCTAGATATGGTCAATCCAGGTTGCATCACAGCCCCTGAACTCATTGTGTAAGAATTTCTATCTCTTTCACTGTCGTTGTTTCATGGGTTTTTCAAAGTAATTTATTTTCATAATGGGGTTTAGCTGCTTTTCACGGCTGTGTTTATGCCGCTTTACACCCACTTGACACACTAACAGAGAGATATCAATACATAGGTTTTAAGATTATTACTAGTCAGATATATTCTTGTGCGGTGAATAGGGCGTGTTGAGTCCAGTTCTCTGAGCAAGGAGTAGGTCTTGTCTACTACATATTGGGTTTATGGAACGGTATCTGAGCTAATTTGATACCCTTGTTTTATGTATCACCCCACCTCACCTTTCCCGTTAAGCAGCCATAGTCTGTTTTCTGCATGTGTGACTCTGTTCTGTTTTGTAATTCAGTTCAAGTGTAACGGTTTTTACATTCCCTCTAAAAGTGATACCTTATGAGAAGTGTCCTTTTCTGTGTGACTTATTTCACTTAGAATCGTCGTACCTAAATCCACTCATCATGCTGCTACTAACCTTATGACATTGATTTCATGGCTGAGTGATATTCCATTGTACATAAGGACCACAACTTCTTTATCCATTTTTCTCTTTCCTGGGATATTTAAGGTGGAATGAAGTGGAGGTCCTTGTCAACAGAGCAGCCCTAAACTTTGGGGTGCTTGTGTTTTGCTGATTTTTCATTTTCCCAATTTATACACCCATGAGTGGAAGTGCCCTATGCTCTCTAAGCTGTGTTTTTTAGATGTTTCAGGACTCACCATACACTTCTCCAGAGTGGCTGTTGGCAATTTACATCCCGCCCATCAGTGTAGCAAGGCTCCCATTTCTCCATGGCCTGTCCTGCATTTCTGGTTTTGACACTTTTTTCAGCATGGCCCTTTTGACCGATGGGAAGCAAGACTTCTCTGTAGCGCTGATTTGCCTTTCCAGGTTGCTTGGTTGGCCAAAAAGGGCGTATGCGTTTTTTCCTGAATATATTCAGGAAAAAACGCATACGCCCTTTTTGGCCAAGGGCATCATTGTCAATGTTTTGCCGCTTTTCATGTGCTTTAAAGGCGATTCGTATCTACCTCCTGAAATCTGTTTCCTGCAATTCTGCCTTGATTTCAAATCCTCTTCTTTGCCTTCCCTCAATATATTTGTGGACGAGAGTTATCATTTATAACTCTGCAGGTTTGTGAATTGCAGTGCCCTGAACCTCCATTTTACAACTCGCTTTTTTGGGAGCTGGCCGCAAAAGCGCAGGATGGCTTCAGGCCCTGTTCTGGTTCCGGGGGGCAGGCTGAGCCTGTGGTTAATTCTTCTTCCTGATGGGAAAATAGAGTGACCTGTGCCTGTCCCGACACCAAGAGCTAGTCTCTCGTTGGTTCCCCGTCTTCCCGTTCATCCTCAGGACAAATTGCAACCTGTACGGAACAGGAGGTTAAAGGTGCTGATGCTCCAAGTAGGGAGATTGCTAGTAAATCGGCTGGAATGGCGAACCCGGGCACAAGGAGATGAGAAATGAGGTGCGTTTTAGAAACCTTTCCCCATCACACGGTGTACCATCTTCTGGGTTTCTCATGCATGTTTTCGATGTAGGAAGATGCCCTTGAAGCTGGAGATTTGGGACCCATGCGATGGGTACCACGCAGTATTACTTTAAAGGGTCTGCGTTTGCTCACCCAACCTCACCAAACCTCTCAGCCCCAAGAGTGTCCACCCTTATGTCTCATCCAGCTGTGGGTCTAGATATGGTCAATCCAGGTTGCATCACAGCCCCTGAACTCATTGTGTAAGAATTTCTGTCTCTTTCACTGTCGTTGTTTCATGGGTTTTTCAAAGTAATTTATTTTCATAATGGGGTTTAGCTGCTTTTCACGGCTGTGTTTATGCCGCTTTACACCCACTTGACACACTAACAGAGAGATATCAATACATAGGTTTTAAGATTATTACTAGTCAGATATATTCTTGTGCGGTGAATAGGGCGTGTTGAGTCCAGTTCTCTGAGCAAGGAGTAGGTCTTGTCTACTACATATTGGGTTTATGGAACGGTATCTGAGCTAATTTGATACCCTTGTTTTATGTATCACCCCACCTCACCTTTCCCGTTAAGCAGCCATAGTCTGTTTTCTGCATGTGTGACTCTGTTCTGTTTTGTAATTCAGTTCAAGTGTAACGGTTTTTACATTCCCTCTAAAAGTGATACCTTATGAGAAGTGTCCTTTTCTGTGTGACTTATTTCACTTAGAATCGTCGTACCTAAATCCACTCATCATGCTGCTACTAACCTTATGACATTGATTACATGGCTGAGTGATATTCCATTGTACATAAGGACCACAACTTCTTTATCCATTTTTCTCTTTCCTTGGATATTTAAGGTGGAATGAAGTGGAGGTCCTTGTCAACAGAGCAGCCCTCAACTTTGGGGTGCTTGTGTCTTGCTGATTTTTCATTTTCCCAATTTATACCCCCATGAGTGGAAGTGCCCTATGCTCTCTAAGCTGTGTTTTTCAGATGTTTCAGGACTCACCGGACACTTCTCCAGAGTGGCTCTTGGCAATTTACATCCCGCCCATCAGTGTAGCAAGGCTCCCATTTCTCCATGGCCTGTCCTGCATTTCTGGTTTTGACACTTTTTTCAGCATGGCCCTTTTGACGGATGGGAAGCGAGACTTCTCTGTAGCGCTGATTTGCCTTTCCAGGTTGCTTGGTTGGCCAAAAAGGGCGTATGCGTTTTTTCCTGAATATATTCAGGAAAAAACGCATACGCCCTTTTTGGCCAAGGGCATCATTGTCAACGTTTTGCCGCTTTTCATGTGCTTTAAAGGCGATTCGTATCTACCTCCTGAAATCTGTTTCGTGCAATTCTGCCTTGATTTCAAATCCTCTTCTTTGCCTTCCCTCAATATATTTGTGGACGAGAGTTATCATTTATAACTCTGCAGGTTTGTGAATTGCAGTGCCCTGAACCTCCATTTTACAACTCGCTTTTTTGGGAGCTGGCCGCAAAAGCGCAGGATGGCTTCAGGCCCTGTTCTGGTTCCGGGGGGCAGGCTGAGCCTGTGGTTAATTCTTCTTCCTGATGGGAAAATAGAGTGACCTGTGCCTGTCCCGACACCAAGAGCTAGTCTCTCGTTGGTTCCCCGTCTTCCCGTTCATCCTCAGGACAAATTGCAACCTGTACGGAACAGGAGGTTAAAGGTGCTGATGCTCCAAGTAGGGAGATTGCAAGTAACGCGGCTGGAATGGCGAACCCGGGCACAAGGAGATGAGAAATGAGGTGCGTTTTAGAAACCTTTCCCCATCACACGGTGTACCATCTTCTGGGTTTCTCATGCATGTTTTCGATGTAGGAAGATGCCCTTGAACCTGGAGATTTGGGACCCATGCGATGGGTACCACGCAGTATTACTTTAAAGGGTCTGCGTTTGCTCACCCAACCTCACCAAACCTCTCAGCCCCAAGAGTGTCCACCCTTATGTCTCATCCAGCTGTGGGTCTAGATATGGTCAATCCAGGTTGCATCACAGCCCATGAACTCATTGTGTAAGAATTTCTATCTCTTTCACTGTCGTTGTTTCATGGGTTTTTCAAAGTAATTTATTTTCATAATGGGGTTTAGCTGCTTTTCACGGCTGTGTTTATGCCGCTTTACACCCACTTGACACACTAACAGAGAGATATCAATACATAGGTTTTAAGATTATTACTAGTCAGATATATTCTTGTGCGGTGAATAGGGCGTGTTGAGTCCAGTTCTCTGAGCAAGGAGTAGGTCTTGTCTACTACATATTGGGTTTATGGAACGGTATCTGAGCTAATTTGATACCCTTGTTTTATGTATCACCCCACCTCACCTTTCCCGTTAAGCAGCCATAGTCTGTTTTCTGCATGTGTGACTCTGTTCTGTTTTGTAATTCAGTTCAAGTGTAACGGTTTTTACATTCCCTCTAAAAGTGATACCTTATGAGAAGTGTCCTTTTCTGTGTGACTTATTTCACTTAGAATCGTCGTACCTAAATCCACTCATCATGCTGCTACTAACCTTATGACATTGATTTCATGGCTGAGTGATATTCCATTGTACATGAGGACCACAACTTCTTTATCCATTTTTCTCTTTCCTTGGATATTTAAGGTGGAATGAAGTGGAGGTCCTTGTCAACAGAGCAGCCCTCAACTTTGGGGTGCTTGTGTCTTGCTGATTTTTCATTTTCCCAATTTATACCCCCATGAGTGGAAGTGCCCTATGCTCTCTAAGCTGTGTTTTTCAGATGTTTCAGGACACACCGTACACTTCTCCAGAGTGGCTGTTGGCAATTTACATCCCGCCCATCAGTGTAGCAAGGCTCCCATTTCTCCATGGCCTGTCCTGCATTTCTGGTTTTGACACTTTTTTCAGCATGGCCCTTTTGACCGATGGGAAGCGAGACTTCTTTGTAGCGCTGATTTGCCTTTCCGGGTTGCTTGGTTGGCCAAAAAGGGCGTCTGCGTTTTTTCCTGAATATATTCAGGAAAAAACGCATACGCCCTTTTTGGCCAAGGGCATCATTGTCAACGTTTTGCCGCTTTTCATGTGCTTTAAAGGCGATTCGAATCTACCTCCTGAAATCTGTTTCCTGCAATTCTGCCTTGATTTCAAATCCTCTTCTTTGCCTTCCCTCAATATATTTGTGGACGAGAGTTATCATTTATAACTCTGCAGGTTTGTGAATTGCAGTGCCCTGGACCTCCATTTTACAACTCGCTTTTTTGGGAGCTGGCCGCAAAAGCGCAGGATGGCTTCAGGCCCTGTTCTGGTTCCGGGGGGCAGGCTGAGCCTGTGGTTAATTCTTCTTCCTGATGGGAAAATAGAGTGACCTTTGCCTGTCCCAACACCAAGAGCTAGTATCTCGTTGGTTCCCCGTCTTCCCGTTCATCCTCAGGACAAATTGCAACCTGTATGGAACAGGAGGTTAAAGGTGCTGATTTTCCAAGTAGGGAGATTGCTAGTAAAGAGGCTGGAATGGCGAACCCGGGCACAAGGAGATGAGAAATGAGGTGCGCTTTAGAAACCTTTCCCCATCACACGGTGTACTATCTTCTGGGTTTCTCATGCATGTTTTCGATGTAGGAAGATGCCCTTGAAGCTGGAGATTTGGGACCCATTCGATGGGTACCACGCAGTATTACTTTAAAGGGTCTGCGTTTGCTCACCCAACCTCACCAAACCTCTCAGCCCCAAGAGTGTCCACCCTTATGTCTCATCCAGCTGTGCGTCTAGATATGGTCAATCCAGGTTGCATCACAGCCCCTGAACGCATTGTGTAAGAATTTCTCTCTCTTTCACTGTCGTTGTTTCATGGGTTTTTCAAAGTAATTTATTTTCATAATGGGGTTTAGCTGCTTTTCACTGCTGTGTTTATGCCGCTTTACACCCACTTGACACACTAACAGAGAGATATCAATACATAGGTTTTAAGATTATTAATAGTCAGATATATTCTTGTGCGGTGAATAGGGCGTGTTGAGTCCAGTTCTCTGAGCAAGGAGTAGGTCTTGTCTATTACATATTGGGTTTATGGAACGGTATCTGAGCTAATTTGATACCCTTGTTTTATGTATCACCCCACCTCACCTTTCCCGTTAAGCAGCCATAGTCTGTTTTCTGCATGTGTGACTCTGTTCTGTTTTGTAATTCAGTTCAAGTGTAACGGTTTTTACATTCCCTCTAAAAGTGATACCTTATGAGAAGTGACCTTTTCTGTGTGACTTATTTCACTTAGAATCGTCGTACCTAAATCCACTCATCATGCTGCTACTAACCTTATGACATTGATTTCATGGCTGAGTGATATTCCATTGTACATAAGGACCACAACTTCTTTATCCATTTTTCTCTTTCCTGGGATATTTAAGGTGGAATGAAGTGGAGGTCCTTGTCAACAGAGCAGCCCTCAACTTTGGGGTGCTTGTGTCTTGCTGATTTTTCATTTTCCCAATTTATACCCCCATGAGTGGAAGTGCCCTATGCTCTCTAAGCTGTGTTTTTCAGATGTTTCAGGACTCACCGGACACTTCTCCAGAGTGGCTCTTGGCAATTTACATCCCGCCCATCAGTGTAGCAAGGCTCCCATTTCTCCATGGCCTGTCCTGCATTTCTGCTTTTGACACTTTTTTCAGCATGGCCCTTTTGACGGATGGGAAGCGAGACTTCTCTGTAGCGCTGATTTGCCTTTCCAGGTTGCTTGGTTGGCCAAAAAGGGCGTATGCGTTTTTTCCTGAATATATTCAGGAAAAAACGCATACGCCCTTTTTGGCCAAGGGCATCATTGTCAACGTTTTGCCGCTTTTCATGTGCTTTAAAGGCGATTCGTATCTACCTCCTGAAATCTGTTTCGTGCAATTCTGCCTTGATTTCAAATCCTCTTCTTTGCCTTCCCTCAATATATTTGTGGACGAGAGTTATCATTTATAACTCTGCAGGTTTGTGAATTGCAGTGCCCTGAACCTCCATTTTACAACTCGCTTTTTTGGGAGCTGGCCGCAAAAGCGCAGGATGGCTTCAGGCCCTGTTCTGGTTCCGGGGGGCAGGCTGAGCCTGTGGTTAATTCTTCTTCCTGATGGGAAAATAGAGTGACCTGTGCCTGTCCCGACACCAAGAGCTAGTCTCTCGTTGGTTCCCCGTCTTCCCGTTCATCCTCAGGACAAATTGCAACCTGTACGGAACAGGAGGTTAAAGGTGCTGATGCTCCAAGTAGGGAGATTGCTAGTAACGCGGCTGGAATGGCGAACCCGGGCACAAGGAGATGAGAAATGAGGTGCGTTTTAGAAACCTTTCCCCATCACACGGTGTACCATCTTCTGGGTTTCTCATGCATGTTTTCGATGTAGGAAGATGCCCTTGAACCTGGAGATTTGGGACCCATGCGATGGGTACCACGCAGTATTACTTTAAAGGGTCTGCGTTTGCTCACCCAACCTCACCAAACCTCTCAGCCCCAAGAGTGTCCACCCTTATGTCTCATCCAGCTGTGGGTCTAGATATGGTCAATCCAGGTTGCATCACAGCCCCTGAACTCATTGTGTAAGAATTTCTATCTCTTTCACTGTCGTTGTTTCATGGGTTTTTCAAAGTAATTTATTTTCATAATGGGGTTTAGCTGCTTTTCATGGCTGTGTTTATGCCGCTTTACACCCACTTGACACACTAACAGAGAGATATCAATACATAGGTTTTAAGATTATTACTAGTCAGATATATTCTTGTGCGGTGAATAGGGCGTGTTGAGTCCAGTTCTCTGAGCAAGGAGTAGGTCTTGTCTACTACATATTGGGTTTATGGAACGGTATCTGAGCTAATTTGATACCCTTGTTTTATGTATCACCCCACCTCACCTTTCCCGTTAAGCAGCCATAGTCTGTTTTCTGCATGTGTGACTCTGTTCTGTTTTGTAATTCAGTTCAAGTGTAACGGTTTTTACATTCCCTCTAAAAGTGATACCTTATGAGAAGTGTCCTTTTCTGTGTGACTTATTTCACTTAGAATCGTCGTACCTAAATCCACTCATCATGCTGCTACTAACCTTATGACATTGATTTCATGGCTGAGTGATATTCCATTGTACAGGAGGACCACAACTTCTTTATCCATTTTTCTCTTTCCTTGGATATTTAAGGTGGAATGAAGTGGAGGTCCTTGTCAACAGAGCAGCCCTAAACTTTGGGGTGCTTGTGTCTTGCTGATTTTTCATTTTCCCAATTTATACCCCCATGAGTAGAAGTGCCCTATGCTCTCTAAGCTGTGTTTTTCAGATGTTTCAGGACACACCGTACACTTCTCCAGAGTGGCTGTTGGCAATTTACATCCCGCCCATCAGTGTAGCAAGGCTCCCATTTCTCCATGGCCTGTCCTGCATTTCTGGTTTTGACACTTTTTTCAGCATGGCCCTTTTGACCGATGGGAAGCGAGACTTCTTTGTAGCGCTGATTTGCCTTTCCAGGTTGCTTGGTTGGCCAAAAAGGGCGTATGCGTTTTTTCCTGAATATATTCAGGAAAAAACGCATACGCCCTTTTTGGCCAAGGGCATCATTGTCAACGTTTTGCCGCTTTTCATGTGCTTTAAAGGCAATTCGAATCTACCTCCTGAAATCTGTTTCCTGCAATTCTGCCTTGATTTCAAATCCTCTTCTTTGCCTTCCCTCAATATATTTGTGGACGAGAGTTATCATTTATAACTCTGCAGGTTTGTGAATTGCAGTGCCCTGGACCTCCATTTTACAACTCGCTTTTTTGGGAGCTGGCCGCAAAAGCGCAGGATGGCTTCAGGCCCTGTTCTGGTTCCGGGGGGCAGGCTGAGCCTGTGGTTAATTCTTCTTCCTGATGGGAAAATAGAGTGACCTGTGCCTGTCCCAACACCAAGAGCTAGTCTCTCGTTGGTTCCCCGTCTTCCCGTTCATCCTCAGGACAAATTGCAACCTGTACGGAACAGGAGGTTAAAGGTGCTGATTTTCCAAGTAGGGAGATTGCTAGTAAAGCGGCTGGAATGGCGAACCCGGGCACAAGGAGATGAGAAATGAGGTGCGTTTTAGAAACCTTTCCCCATCACACGGTGTACTATCTTCTGGGTTTCTCATGCATGTTTTCGATGTAGGAAGATGCCCTTGAAGCTGGAGATTTGGGACCCATTCGATGGGTACCACGCAGTATTACTTTAAAGGGTCTGCGTTTGCTCACCCAACCTCACCAAACCTCTCAGCCCCAAGAGTGTCCACCCTTATGTCTCATCCAGCTGTGGGTCTAGATATGGTCAATCCAGGTTGCATCACAGCCCCTGAACGCATTGTGTAAGAATTTCTCTCTCTTTCACTGTCGTTGTTTCATGGGTTTTTCAAAGTAATTTATTTTCATAATGGGGTTTAGCTGCTTTTCACTGCTGTGTTTATGCCGCTTTACACCCACTTGACACACTAACAGAGAGATATCAATACATAGGTTTTAAGATTATTACTAGTCAGATATATTCTTGTGCGGTGAATAGGGCGTGTTGAGTCCAGTTCTCTGAGCAAGGAGTAGGTCTTGTCTATTACATATTGGGTTTATGGAACGGTATCTGAGCTAATTTGATACCCTTGTTTTATGTATCACCCCACCTCACCTTTCCCGTTAAGCAGCCATAGTCTGTTTTCTGCATGTGTGACTCTGTTCTGTTTTGTAATTCAGTTCAAGTGTAACGGTTTTTACATTCCCTCTAAAAGTGATACCTTATGAGAAGTGACCTTTTCTGTGTGACTTATTTCACTTAGAATCGTCGTACCTAAATCCACTCATCATGCTGCTACTAACCTTATGACATTGATTTCATGGCTGAGTGATATTCCATTGTACATAAGGACCACAACTTCTTTATCCATTTTTCTCTTTCCTGGGATATTTAAGGTGGAATGAAGTGGAGGTCCTTGTCAACAGAGCAGCCCTCAACTTTGGGGTGCTTGTGTCTTGCTGATTTTTCATTTTCCCAATTTATACCCCCATGAGTGGAAGTGCCCTATGCTCTCTAAGCTGTGTTTTTCAGATGTTTCAGGACTCACCGGACACTTCTCCAGAGTGGCTCTTGGCAATTTACATCCCGCCCATCAGTGTAGCAAGGCTCCCATTTCTCCATGGCCTGTCCTGCATTTCTGGTTTTGACACTTTTTTCAGCATGGCCCTTTTGACGGATGGGAAGCGAGACTTCTCTGTAGCGCTGATTTGCCTTTCCAGGTTGCTTGGTTGGCCAAAAAGGGCGTATGCGTTTTTTCCTGAATATATTCAGGAAAAAACGCATACGCCCTTTTTGGCCAAGGGCATCATTGTCAACGTTTTGCCGCTTTTCATGTGCTTTAAAGGCGATTCGTATCTACCTCCTGAAATCTGTTTCGTGCAATTCTGCCTTGATTTCAAATCCTCTTCTTTGCCTTCCCTCAATATATTTGTGGACGAGAGTTATCATTTATAACTCTGCAGGTTTGTGAATTGCAGTGCCCTGAACCTCCATTTTACAACTCGCTTTTTTGGGAGCTGGCCGCAAAAGCGCAGGATGGCTTCAGGCCCTGTTCTGGTTCCGGGGGGCAGGCTGAGCCTGTGGTTAATTCTTCTTCCTGATGGGAAAATAGAGTGACCTGTGCCTGTCCCGACACCAAGAGCTAGTCTCTCGTTGGTTCCCCGTCTTCCCGTTCATCCTCAGGACAAATTGCAACCTGTACGGAACAGGAGGTTAAAGGTGCTGATGCTCCAAGTAGGGAGATTGCTAGTAACGCGGCTGGAATGGCGAACCCGGGCACAAGGAGATGAGAAATGAGGTGCGTTTTAGAAACCTTTCCCCATCACACGGTGTACCATCTTCTGGGTTTCTCATGCATGTTTTCGATGTAGGAAGATGCCCTTGAACCTGGAGATTTGGGACCCATGCGATGGGTACCACGCAGTATTACTTTAAAGGGTCTGCGTTTGCTCACCCAACCTCACCAAACCTCTCAGCCCCAAGAGTGTCCACCCTTATGTCTCATCCAGCTGTGGGTCTAGATATGGTCAATCCAGGTTGCATCACAGCCCCTGAACTCATTGTGTAAGAATTTCTATCTCTTTCACTGTCGTTGTTTCATGGGTTTTTCAAAGTAATTTATTTTCATAATGGGGTTTAGCTGCTTTTCACGGCTGTGTTTATGCCGCTTTACACCCACTTGACACACTAACAGAGAGATATCAATACATAGGTTTTAAGATTATTACTAGTCAGATATATTCTTGTGCGGTGAATAGGGCGTGTTGAGTCCAGTTCTCTGAGCAAGGAGTAGGTCTTGTCTACTACATATTGGGTTTATGGAACGGTATCTGAGCTAATTTGATACCCTTGTTTTATGTATCACCCCACCTCACCTTTCCCGTTAAGCAGCCATAGTCTGTTTTCTGCATGTGTGACTCTGTTCTGTTTTGTAATTCAGTTCAAGTGTAACGGTTTTTACATTCCCTCTAAAAGTGATACCTTATGAGAAGTGTCCTTTTCTGTGTGACTTATTTCACTTAGAATCGTCGTACCTAAATCCACTCATCATGCTGCTACTAACCTTATGACATTGATTTCATGGCTGAGTGATATTCCATTGTACATGAGGACCACAACTTCTTTATCCATTTTTCTCTTTCCTTGGATATTTAAGGTGGAATGAAGTGGAGGTCCTTGTCAACAGAGCAGCCCTAAACTTTGGGGTGCTTGTGTCTTGCTGATTTTTCATTTTCCCAATTTATACCCCCATGAGTAGAAGTGCCCTATGCTCTCTAAGTTGTGTTTTTCAGATGTTTCAGGACACACCGTACACTTCTCCAGAGTGGCTGTTGGCAATTTACATCCCGCCCATCAGTGTAGCAAGGCTCCCATTTCTCCATGGCCTGTCCTGCATTTCTGGTTTTGACACTTTTTTCAGCATGGCCCTTTTGACCGATGGGAAGCGAGACTTCTTTGTAGCGCTGATTTGCCTTTCCAGGTTGCTTGGTTGGCCAAAAAGGGCGTATGCGTTTTTTCCTGAATATATTCAGGAAAAAACGCATACGCCCTTTTTGGCCAAGGGCATCATTGTCAACATTTTGCCGCTTTTCATGTGCTTTAAAGGCGATTCGAATCTACCTCCTGAAATCTGTTTCCTGCAATTCTGCCTTGATTTCAAATCCTCTTCTTTGCCTTCCCTCAATATATTTGTGGACGAGAGTTATCATTTATAACTCTGCAGGTTTGTGAATTGCAGTGCCCTGGACCTCCATTTTACAACTCGCTTTTTTGGGAGCTGGCCGCAAAAGCGCAGGATGGCTTCAGGCCCTGTTCTGGTTCCGGGGGGCAGGCTGAGCCTGTGGTTAATTCTTCTTCCTGATGGGAAAATAGAGTGACCTGTGCCTGTCCCAACACCAAGAGCTAGTCTCTCGTTGGTTCCCCGTCTTCCCGTTCATCCTCAGGACAAATTGCAACCTGTACGGAACAGGAGGTTAAAGGTGCTGATTTTCCAAGTAGGGAGATTGCTAGTAAAGCGGCTGGAATGGCGAACCCGGGCACAAGGAGATGAGAAATGAGGTGCGTTTTAGAAACCTTTCCCCATCACACGGTGTACCATCTTCTGGGTTTCTCATGCATGTTTTCGATGTAGGAAGATGCCCTTGAAGCTGGAGATTTGGGACCCATTCGATGGGTACCACGCAGTATTACTTTAAAGGGTCTGCGTTTGCTCACCCAACCTCACCAAACCTCTCAGCCCCAAGAGTGTCCACCCTTATGTCTCATCCAGCTGTGGGTCTAGATATGGTCAATCCAGGTTGCATCACAGCCCCTGAACGCATTGTGTAAGAATTTCTCTCTCTTTCACTGTCGTTGTTTCATGGGTTTTTCAAAGTAATTTATTTTCATAATGGGGTTTAGCTGCTTTTCACTGCTGTGTTTATGCCGCTTTACACCCACTTGACACACTAACAGAGAGATATCAATACATAGGTTTTAAGATTATTACTAGTCAGATATATTCTTGTGCGGTGAATAGGGCGTGTTGAGTCCAGTTCTCTGAGCAAGGAGTAGGTCTTGTCTACTACATATTGGGTTTATGGAACGGTATCTGAGCTAATTTGATACCCTTGTTTTATGTATCACCCCACCTCACCTTTCCCGTTAAGCAGCCATAGTCTGTTTTCTGCATGTGTGACTCTGTTCTGTTTTGTAATTCAGTTCAAGTGTAACGGTTTTTACATTCCCTCTAAAAGTGATACCTTATGAGAAGTGTCCTTTTCTGTGTGACTTATTTCACTTAGAATCGTCGTACCTAAATCCACTCATCATGCTGCTACTAACCTTATGACATTGATTACATGGCTGAGTGATATTCCATTGTACATAAGGACCACAACTTCTTTATCCATTTTTCTCTTTCCTTGGATATTTAAGGTGGAATGAAGTGGAGGTCCTTGTCAACAGAGCAGCCCTCAACTTTGGGGTGCTTGTGTCTTGCTGATTTTTCATTTTCCCAATTTATACCCCCATGAGTGGAAGTGCCCTATGCTCTCTAAGCTGTGTTTTTCAGATGTTTCAGGACTCACCGGACACTTCTCCAGAGTGGCTCTTGGCAATTTACATCCCGCCCATCAGTGTAGCAAGGCTCCCATTTCTCCATGGCCTGTCCTGCATTTCTGGTTTTGACACTTTTTTCAGCATGGCCCTTTTGACGGATGGGAAGCGAGACTTCTCTGTAGCGCTGATTTGCCTTTCCAGGTTGCTTGGTTGGCCAAAAAGGGCGTATGCGTTTTTTCCTGAATATATTCAGGAAAAAACGCATACGCCCTTTTTGGCCAAGGGCATCATTGTCAACGTTTTGCCGCTTTTCATGTGCTTTAAAGGCGATTCGTATCTACCTCCTGAAATCTGTTTCGTGCAATTCTGCCTTGATTTCAAATCCTCTTCTTTGCCTTCCCTCAATATATTTGTGGACGAGAGTTATCATTTATAACTCTGCAGGTTTGTGAATTGCAGTGCCCTGAACCTCCATTTTACAACTCGCTTTTTTGGGAGCTGGCCGCAAAAGCGCAGGATGGCTTCAGGCCCTGTTCTGGTTCCGGGGGGCAGGCTGAGCCTGTGGTTAATTCTTCTTCCTGATGGGAAAATAGAGTGACCTGTGCCTGTCCCGACACCAAGAGCTAGTCTCTCGTTGGTTCCCCGTCTTCCCGTTCATCCTCAGGACAAATTGCAACCTGTACGGAACAGGAGGTTAAAGGTGCTGATGCTCCAAGTAGGGAGATTGCTAGTAACGCGGCTGGAATGGCGAACCCGGGCACAAGGAGATGAGAAATGAGGTGCGTTTTAGAAACCTTTCCCCATCACACGGTGTACCATCTTCTGGGTTTCTCATGCATGTTTTCGATGTAGGAAGATGCCCTTGAACCTGGAGATTTGGGACCCATGCGATGGGTACCACGCAGTATTACTTTAAAGGGTCTGCGTTTGCTCACCCAACCTCACCAAACCTCTCAGCCCCAAGAGTGTCCACCCTTATGTCTCATCCAGCTGTGGGTCTAGATATGGTCAATCCAGGTTGCATCACAGCCCCTGAACTCATTGTGTAAGAATTTCTATCTCTTTCACTGTCGTTGTTTCATGGGTTTTTCAAAGTAATTTATTTTCATAATGGGGTTTAGCTGCTTTTCACGGCTGTGTTTATGCCGCTTTACACCCACTTGACACACTAACAGAGAGATATCAATACATAGGTTTTAAGATTATTACTAGTCAGATATATTCTTGTGCGGTGAATAGGGCGTGTTGAGTCCAGTTCTCTGAGCAAGGAGTAGGTCTTGTCTACTACATATTGGGTTTATGGAACGGTATCTGAGCTAATTTGATACCCTTGTTTTATGTATCACCCCACCTCACCTTTCCCGTTAAGCAGCCATAGTCTGTTTTCTGCATGTGTGACTCTGTTCTGTTTTGTAATTCAGTTCAAGTGTAACGGTTTTTACATTCCCTCTAAAAGTGATACCTTATGAGAAGTGTCCTTTTCTGTGTGACTTATTTCACTTAGAATCGTCGTACCTAAATCCACTCATCATGCTGCTACTAACCTTATGACATTGATTTCATGGCTGAGTGATATTCCATTGTACATGAGGACCACAACTTCTTTATCCATTTTTCTCTTTCCTTGGATATTTAAGGTGGAATGAAGTGGAGGTCCTTGTCAACAGAGCAGCCCTCAACTTTGGGGTGCTTGTGTCTTGCTGATTTTTCATTTTCCCAATTTATACCCCCATGAGTGGAAGTGCCCTATGCTCTCTAAGCTGTGTTTTTCAGATGTTTCAGGACACACCGTACACTTCTCCAGAGTGGCTGTTGGCAATTTACATCCCGCCCATCAGTGTAGCAAGGCTCCCATTTCTCCATGGCCTGTCCTGCATTTCTGGTTTTGACACTTTTTTCAGCATGGCCCTTTTGACCGATGGGAAGCGAGACTTCTTTGTAGCGCTGATTTGCCTTTCCGGGTTGCTTGGTTGGCCAAAAAGGGCGTATGCGTTTTTTCCTGAATATATTCAGGAAAAAACGCATACGCCCTTTTTGGCCAAGGGCATCATTGTCAACGTTTTGCCGCTTTTCATGTGCTTTAAAGGCGATTCGAATCTACCTCCTGAAATCTGTTTCCTGCAATTCTGCCTTGATTTCAAATCCTCTTCTTTGCCTTCCCTCAATATATTTGTGGACGAGAGTTATCATTTATAACTCTGCAGGTTTGTGAATTGCAGTGCCCTGGACCTCCATTTTACAACTCGCTTTTTTGGGAGCTGGCCGCAAAAGCGCAGGATGGCTTCAGGCCCTGTTCTGGTTCCGGGGGGCAGGCTGAGCCTGTGGTTAATTCTTCTTCCTGATGGGAAAATAGAGTGACCTTTGCCTGTCCCAACACCAAGAGCTAGTCTCTCGTTGGTTCCCCGTCTTCCCGTTCATCCTCAGGACAAATTGCAACCTGTATGGAACAGGAGGTTAAAGGTGCTGATTTTCCAAGTAGGGAGATTGCTAGTAAAGAGGCTGGAATGGCGAACCCGGGCACAAGGAGATGAGAAATGAGGTGCGTTTTAGAAACCTTTCCCCATCACACGGTGTACTATCTTCTGGGTTTCTCATGCATGTTTTCGATGTAGGAAGATGCCCTTGAAGCTGGAGATTTGGGACCCATTCGATGGGTACCACGCAGTATTACTTTAAAGGGTCTGCGTTTGCTCACCCAACCTCACCAAACCTCTCAGCCCCAAGAGTGTCCACCCTTATGTCTCATCCAGCTGTGCGTCTAGATATGGTCAATCCAGGTTGCATCACAGCCCCTGAACGCATTGTGTAAGAATTTCTCTCTCTTTCACTGTCGTTGTTTCATGGGTTTTTCAAAGTAATTTATTTTCATAATGGGGTTTAGCTGCTTTTCACTGCTGTGTTTATGCCGCTTTACACCCACTTGACACACTAACAGAGAGATATCAATACATAGGTTTTAAGATTATTACTAGTCAGATATATTCTTGTGCGGTGAATAGGGCGTGTTGAGTCCAGTTCTCTGAGCAAGGAGTAGGTCTTGTCTATTACATATTGGGTTTATGGAACGGTATCTGAGCTAATTTGATACCCTTGTTTTATGTATCACCCCACCTCACCTTTCCCGTTAAGCAGCCATAGTCTGTTTTCTGCATGTGTGACTCTGTTCTGTTTTGTAATTCAGTTCAAGTGTAACGGTTTTTACATTCCCTCTAAAAGTGATACCTTATGAGAAGTGACCTTTTCTGTGTGACTTATTTCACTTAGAATCGTCGTACCTAAATCCACTCATCATGCTGCTACTAACCTTATGACATTGATTTCATGGCTGAGTGATATTCCATTGTACATAAGGACCACAACTTCTTTATCCATTTTTCTCTTTCCTGGGATATTTAAGGTGGAATGAAGTGGAGGTCCTTGTCAACAGAGCAGCCCTCAACTTTGGGGTGCTTGTGTCTTGCTGATTTTTCATTTTCCCAATTTATACCCCCATGAGTGGAAGTGCCCTATGCTCTCTAAGCTGTGTTTTTCAGATGTTTCAGGACTCACCGAACACTTCTCCAGAGTGGCTCTTGGCAATTTACATCCCGCCCATCAGTGTAGCAAGGCTCCCATTTCTCCATGGCCTGTCCTGCATTTCTGCTTTTGACACTTTTTTCAGCATGGCCCTTTTGACAGATGGGAAGCGAGACTTCTCTGTAGCGCTGATTTGCCTTTCCAGGTTGCTTGGTTGGCCAAAAAGGGCGTATGCGTTTTTTCCTGAATATATTCAGGAAAAAACGCATACGCCCTTTTTGGCCAAGGGCATCATTGTCAACGTTTTGCCGCTTTTCATGTGCTTTAAAGGCGATTCGTATCTACCTCCTGAAATCTGTTTCGTGCAATTCTGCCTTGATTTCAAATCCTCTTCTTTGCCTTCCCTCAATATATTTGTGGACGAGAGTTATCATTTATAACTCTGCAGGTTTGTGAATTGCAGTGCCCTGAACCTCCATTTTACAACTCGCTTTTTTGGGAGCTGGCCGCAAAAGCGCAGGATGGCTTCAGGCCCTGTTCTGGTTCCGGGGGGCAGGCTGAGCCTGTGGTTAATTCTTCTTCCTGATGGGAAAATAGAGTGACCTGTGCCTGTCCCGACACCAAGAGCTAGTCTCTCGTTGGTTCCCCGTCTTCCCGTTCATCCTCAGGACAAATTGCAACCTGTACGGAACAGGAGGTTAAAGGTGCTGATGCTCCAAGTAGGGAGATTGCTAGTAACGCGGCTGGAATGGCGAACCCGGGCACAAGGAGATGAGAAATGAGGTGCGTTTTAGAAACCTTTCCCCATCACACGGTGTACCATCTTCTGGGTTTCTCATGCATGTTTTCGATGTAGGAAGATGCCCTTGAACCTGGAGATTTGGGACCCATGCGATGGGTACCACGCAGTATTACTTTAAAGGGTCTGCGTTTGCTCACCCAACCTCACCAAACCTCTCAGCCCCAAGAGTGTCCACCCTTATGTCTCATCCAGCTGTGGGTCTAGATATGGTCAATCCAGGTTGCATCACAGCCCCTGAACTCATTGTGTAAGAATTTCTATCTCTTTCACTGTCGTTGTTTCATGGGTTTTTCAAAGTAATTTATTTTCATAATGGGGTTTAGCTGCTTTTCATGGCTGTGTTTATGCCGCTTTACACCCACTTGACACACTAACAGAGAGATATCAATACATAGGTTTTAAGATTATTACTAGTCAGATATATTCTTGTGCGGTGAATAGGGCGTGTTGAGTCCAGTTCTCTGAGCAAGGAGTAGGTCTTGTCTACTACATATTGGGTTTATGGAACGGTATCTGAGCTAATTTGATACCCTTGTTTTATGTATCACCCCACCTCACCTTTCCCGTTAAGCAGCCATAGTCTGTTTTCTGCATGTGTGACTCTGTTCTGTTTTGTAATTCAGTTCAAGTGTAACGGTTTTTACATTCCCTCTAAAAGTGATACCTTATGAGAAGTGTCCTTTTCTGTGTGACTTATTTCACTTAGAATCGTCGTACCTAAATCCACTCATCATGCTGCTACTAACCTTATGACATTGATTTCATGGCTGAGTGATATTCCATTGTACATGAGGACCACAACTTCTTTATCCATTTTTCTCTTTCCTTGGATATTTAAGGTGGAATGAAGTGGAGGTCCTTGTCAACAGAGCAGCCCTAAACTTTGGGGTGCTTGTGTCTTGCTGATTTTTCATTTTCCCAATTTATACCCCCATGAGTAGAAGTGCCCTATGCTCTCTAAGCTGTGTTTTTCAGATGTTTCAGGACACACCGTACACTTCTCCAGAGTGGCTGTTGGCAATTTACATCCCGCCCATCAGTGTAGCAAGGCTCCCATTTCTCCATGGCCTGTCCTGCATTTCTGGTTTTGACACTTTTTTCAGCATGGCCCTTTTGACCGATGGGAAGCGAGACTTCTTTGTAGCGCTGATTTGCCTTTCCAGGTTGCTTGGTTGGCCAAAAAGGGCGTATGCGTTTTTTCCTGAATATATTCAGGAAAAAACGCATACGCCCTTTTTGGCCAAGGGCATCATTGTCAACGTTTTGCCGCTTTTCATGTGCTTTAAAGGCGATTCGAATCTACCTCCTGAAATCTGTTTCCTGCAATTCTGCCTTGATTTCAAATCCTCTTCTTTGCCTTCCCTCAATATATTTGTGGACGAGAGTTATCATTTATAACTCTGCAGGTTTGTGAATTGCAGTGCCCTGGACCTCCATTTTACAACTCGCTTTTTTGGGAGCTGGCCGCAAAAGCGCAGGATGGCTTCAGGCCCTGTTCTGGTTCCGGGGGGCAGGCTGAGCCTGTGGTTAATTCTTCTTCCTGATGGGAAAATAGAGTGACCTGTGCCTGTCCCAACACCAAGAGCTAGTCTCTCGTTGGTTCCCCGTCTTCCCGTTCATCCTCAGGACAAATTGCAACCTGTACGGAACAGGAGGTTAAAGGTGCTGATTTTCCAAGTAGGGAGATTGCTAGTAAAGCGGCTGGAATGGCGAACCCGGGCACAAGGAGATGAGAAATGAGGTGCGTTTTAGAAACCTTTCCCCATCACACGGTGTACTATCTTCTGGGTTTCTCATGCATGTTTTCGATGTAGGAAGATGCCCTTGAAGCTGGAGATTTGGGACCCATTCGATGGGTACCACGCAGTATTACTTTAAAGGGTCTGCGTTTGCTCACCCAACCTCACCATACCTCTCAGCCCCAAGAGTGTCCACCCTTATGTCTCATCCAGCTGTGGGTCTAGATATGGTCAATCCAGGTTGCATCACAGCCCCTGAACGCATTGTGTAAGAATTTCTCTCTCTTTCACTGTCGTTGTTTCATGGGTTTTTCAAAGTAATTTATTTTCATAATGGGGTTTAGCTGCTTTTCACTGCTGTGTTTATGCCGCTTTACACCCACTTGACACACTAACAGAGAGATATCAATACATAGGTTTTAAGATTATTACTAGTCAGATATATTCTTGTGCGGTGAATAGGGCGTGTTGAGTCCAGTTCTCTGAGCAAGGAGTAGGTCTTGTCTATTACATATTGGGTTTATGGAACGGTATCTGAGCTAATTTGATACCCTTGTTTTATGTATCACCCCACCTCACCTTTCCCGTTAAGCAGCCATAGTCTGTTTTCTGCATGTGTGACTCTGTTCTGTTTTGTAATTCAGTTCAAGTGTAACGGTTTTTACATTCCCTCTAAAAGTGATACCTTATGAGAAGTGACCTTTTCTGTGTGACTTATTTCACTTAGAATCGTCGTACCTAAATCCACTCATCATGCTGCTACTAACCTTATGACATTGATTTCATGGCTGAGTGATATTCCATTGTACATAAGGACCACAACTTCTTTATCCATTTTTCTCTTTCCTGGGATATTTAAGGTGGAATGAAGTGGAGGTCCTTGTCAACAGAGCAGCCCTCAACTTTGGGGTGCTTGTGTCTTGCTGATTTTTCATTTTCCCAATTTATACCCCCATGAGTGGAAGTGCCCTATGCTCTCTAAGCTGTGTTTTTCAGATGTTTCAGGACTCACCGGACACTTCTCCAGAGTGGCTCTTGGCAATTTACATCCCGCCCATCAGTGTAGCAAGGCTCCCATTTCTCCATGGCCTGTCCTGCATTTCTGGTTTTGACACTTTTTTCAGCATGGCCCTTTTGACGGATGGGAAGCGAGACTTCTCTGTAGCGCTGATTTGCCTTTCCAGGTTGCTTGGTTGGCCAAAAAGGGCGTATGCGTTTTTTCCTGAATATATTCAGGAAAAAACGCATACGCCCTTTTTGGCCAAGGGCATCATTGTCAACGTTTTGTCGCTTTTCATGTGCTTTAAAGGCGATTCGTATCTACCTCCTGAAATCTGTTTCGTGCAATTCTGCCTTGATTTCAAATCCTCTTCTTTGCCTTCCCTCAATATATTTGTGGACGAGAGTTATCATTTATAACTCTGCAGGTTTGTGAATTGCAGTGCCCTGAACCTCCATTTTACAACTCGCTTTTTTGGGAGCTGGCCGCAAAAGCGCAGGATGGCTTCAGGCCCTGTTCTGGTTCCGGGGGGCAGGCTGAGCCTGTGGTTAATTCTTCTTCCTGATGGGAAAATAGAGTGACCTGTGCCTGTCCCGACACCAAGAGCTAGTCTCTCGTTGGTTCCCCGTCTTCCCGTTCATCCTCAGGACAAATTGCAACCTGTACGGAACAGGAGGTTAAAGGTGCTGATGCTCCAAGTAGGGAGATTGCTAGTAACGCGGCTGGAATGGCGAACCCGGGCACAAGGAGATGAGAAATGAGGTGCGTTTTAGAAACCTTTCCCCATCACACGGTGTACCATCTTCTGGGTTTCTCATGCATGTTTTCGATGTAGGAAGATGCCCTTGAACCTGGAGATTTGGGACCCATGCGATGGGTACCACGCAGTATTACTTTAAAGGGTCTGCGTTTGCTCACCCAACCTCACCAAACCTCTCAGCCCCAAGAGTGTCCACCCTTATGTCTCATCCAGCTGTGGGTCTAGATATGGTCAATCCAGGTTGCATCACAGCCCCTGAACTCATTGTGTAAGAATTTCTATCTCTTTCACTGTCGTTGTTTCATGGGTTTTTCAAAGTAATTTATTTTCATAATGGGGTTTAGCTGCTTTTCACGGCTGTGTTTATGCCGCTTTACACCCACTTGACACACTAACAGAGAGATATCAATACATAGGTTTTAAGATTATTACTAGTCAGATATATTCTTGTGCGGTGAATAGGGCGTGTTGAGTCCAGTTCTCTGAGCAAGGAGTAGGTCTTGTCTACTACATATTGGGTTTATGGAACGGTATCTGAGCTAATTTGATACCCTTGTTTTATGTATCACCCCACCTCACCTTTCCCGTTAAGCAGCCATAGTCTGTTTTCTGCATGTGTGACTCTGTTCTGTTTTGTAATTCAGTTCAAGTGTAACGGTTTTTACATTCCCTCTAAAAGTGATACCTTATGAGAAGTGTCCTTTTCTGTGTGACTTATTTCACTTAGAATCGTCGTACCTAAATCCACTCATCATGCTGCTACTAACCTTATGACATTGATTTCATGGCTGAGTGATATTCCATTGTACATGAGGACCACAACTTCTTTATCCATTTTTCTCTTTCCTTGGATATTTAAGGTGGAATGAAGTGGAGGTCCTTGTCAACAGAGCAGCCCTAAACTTTGGGGTGCTTGTGTCTTGCTGATTTTTCATTTTCCCAATTTATACCCCCATGAGTAGAAGTGCCCTATGCTCTCTAAGCTGTGTTTTTCAGATGTTTCAGGACACACCGTACACTTCTCCAGAGTGGCTGTTGGCAATTTACATCCCGCCCATCAGTGTAGCAAGGCTCCCATTTCTCCATGGCCTGTCCTGCATTTCTGGTTTTGACACTTTTTTCAGCATGGCCCTTTTGACCGATGGGAAGCGAGACTTCTTTGTAGCGCTGATTTGCCTTTCCAGGTTGCTTGGTTGGCCAAAAAGGGCGTATGCGTTTTTTCCTGAATATATTCAGGAAAAAACGCATACGCCCTTTTTGGCCAAGGGCATCATTGTCAACGTTTTGCCGCTTTTCATGTGCTTTAAAGGCGATTCGAATCTACCTCCTGAAATCTGTTTCCTGCAATTCTGCCTTGATTTCAAATCCTCTTCTTTGCCTTCCCTCAATATATTTGTGGACGAGAGTTATCATTTATAACTCTGCAGGTTTGTGAATTGCAGTGCCCTGGACCTCCATTTTACAACTCGCTTTTTTGGGAGCTGGCCGCAAAAGCGCAGGATGGCTTCAGGCCCTGTTCTGGTTCCGGGGGGCAGGCTGAGCCTGTGGTTAATTCTTCTTCCTGATGGGAAAATAGAGTGACCTGTGCCTGTCCCAACACCAAGAGCTAGTCTCTCGTTGGTTCCCCGTCTTCCCGTTCATCCTCAGGACAAATTGCAACCTGTACGGAACAGGAGGTTAAAGGTGCTGATTTTCCAAGTAGGGAGATTGCTAGTAAAGCGGCTGGAATGGCGAACCCGGGCACAAGGAGATGAGAAATGAGGTGCGTTTTAGAAACCTTTCCCCATCACACGGTGTACCATCTTCTGGGTTTCTCATGCATGTTTTCGATGTAGGAAGATGCCCTTGAAGCTGGAGATTTGGGACCCATTCGATGGGTACCACGCAGTATTACTTTAAAGGGTCTGCGTTTGCTCACCCAACCTCACCAAACCTCTCAGCCCCAAGAGTGTCCACCCTTATGTCTCATCCAGCTGTGGGTCTAGATATGGTCAATCCAGGTTGCATCACAGCCCCTGAACGCATTGTGTAAGAATTTCTCTCTCTTTCACTGTCGTTGTTTCATGGGTTTTTCAAAGTAATTTATTTTCATAATGGGGTTTAGCTGCTTTTCACTGCTGTGTTTATGCCGCTTTACACCCACTTGACACACTAACAGAGAGATATCAATACATAGGTTTTAAGATTATTACTAGTCAGATATATTCTTGTGCGGTGAATAGGGCGTGTTGAGTCCAGTTCTCTGAGCAAGGAGTAGGTCTTGTCTACTACATATTGGGTTTATGGAATGGTATCTGAGCTAATTTGATACCCTTGTTTTATGTATCACCCCACCTCACCTTTCCCGTTAAGCAGCCATAGTCTGTTTTCTGCATGTGTGACTCTGTTCTGTTTTGTAATTCAGTTCAAGTGTAACGGTTTTTACATTCCCTCTAAAAGTGATACCTTATGAGAAGTGACCTTTTCTGTGTGACTTATTTCACTTAGAATCGTCGTACCTAAATCCACTCATCATGCTGCTACTAACCTTATGACATTGATTTCATGGCTGAGTGATATTCCATTGTACATAAGGACCACAACTTCTTTATCCATTTTTCTCTTTCCTGGGATATTTAAGGTGGAATGAAGTGGAGGTCCTTGTCAACAGAGCAGCCCTCAACTTTGGGGTGCTTGTGTCTTGCTGATTTTTCATTTTCCCAATTTATACCCCCATGAGTGGAAGTGCCCTATGCTCTCTAAGCTGTGTTTTTTAGATGTTTCAGGACTCACCGTACACTTCTCCAGAGTGGCTGTTGGCAATTTACATCCCGCCCATCAGTGTAGCAAGGCTCCCATTTCTCCATGGCCTGTCCTGCATTTCTGGTTTTGACACTTTTTTCAGCATGGCCCTTTTGACGGATGGGAAGCGAGACTTCTCTGTAGCGCTGATTTGCCTTTCCAGGTTGCTTGGTTGGCCAAAAAGGGCGTATGCGTTTTTTCCTGAATATATTCAGGAAAAAACGCATACGCCCTTTTTGGCCAAGGGCATCATTGTCAACGTTTTGCCGCTTTTCATGTGCTTTAAAGGCGATTCGTATCTACCTCCTGAAATCTGTTTCGTGCAATTCTGCCTTGATTTCAAATCCTCTTCTTTGCCTTCCCTCAATATATTTGTGGACGAGAGTTATCATTTATAACTCTGCAGGTTTGTGAATTGCAGTGCCCTGAACCTCCATTTTACAACTCGCTTTTTTGGGAGCTGGCCGCAAAAGCGCAGGATGGCTTCAGGCCCTGTTCTGGTTCCGGGGGGCAGGCTGAGCCTGTGGTTAATTCTTCTTCCTGATGGGAAAATAGAGTGACCTGTGCCTGTCCCGACACCAAGAGCTAGTCTCTCGTTGGTTCCCCGTCTTCCCGTTCATCCTCAGGACAAATTGCAACCTGTACGGAACAGGAGGTTAAAGGTGCTGATGCTCCAAGTAGGGAGATTGCTAATAACGCGGCTGGAATGGCGATCCCGGGCACAAGGAGATGAGAAATGAGGTGCGTTTTAGAAACCTTTCCCCATCACACGGTGTACCATCTTCTGGGGTTCTCATGCATGTTTTCGATGTAGGAAGATGCCCTTGAACCTGGAGATTTGGGACCCATGCGATGGGTACCACGCAGTATTACTTTAAAGGGTCTGCGTTTGCTCACCCAACCTCACCAAACCTCTCAGCCCCAAGAGTGTCCACCCTTATGTCTCATCCAGCTGTGGGTCTAGATATGGTCAATCCAGGTTGCATCACAGCCCCTGAACTCATTGTGTAAGAATTTCTATCTCTTTCACTGTCGTTGTTTCATGGGTTTTTCAAAGTAATTTATTTTCATAATGGGGTTTAGCTGCTTTTCACGGCTGTGTTTATGCCGCTTTACACCCACTTGACACACTAACAGAGAGATATCAATACATAGGTTTTAAGATTATTACTAGTCAGATATATTCTTGTGCGGTGAATAGGGCGTGTTGAGTCCAGTTCTCTGAGCAAGGAGTAGGTCTTGTCTACTACATATTGGGTTGATGGAACGGTATCTGAGCTAATTTGATACCCTTGTTTTATGTATCACCCCACCTCACCTTTCCCGTTAAGCAGCCATAGTCTGTTTTCTGCATGTGTGACTCTGTTCTGTTTTGTAATTCAGTTCAAGTGTAACGGTTTTTACATTCCCTCTAAAAGTGATACCTTATGAGAAGTGTCCTTTTCTGTGTGACTTATTTCACTTAGAATCGTCGTACCTAAATCCACTCATCATGCTGCTACTAACCTTATGACATTGATTTCATGGCTGAGTGATATTCCATTGTACATGAGGACCACAACTTCTTTATCCATTTTTCTCTTTCCTTGGATATTTAAGGTGGAATGAAGTGGAGGTCCTTGTCAACAGAGCAGCCCTCAACTTTGGGGTGCTTGTGTCTTGCTGATTTTTCATTTTCCCAATTCATACCCCCATGAGTGGAAGTGCCCTATGCTCTCTAAGCTGTGTTTTTCAGATGTTTCAGGACACACCGTACACTTCTCCAGAGTGGCTGTTGGCAATTTACATCCCGCCCATCAGTGTAGCAAGGCTCCCATTTCTCCATGGCCTGTCCTGCATTTCTGGTTTTGACACTTTTTTCAGCATGGCCCTTTTGACCGATGGGAAGCGAGACTTCTTTGTAGCGCTGATTTGCCTTTCCAGGTTGCTTGGTTGGCCAAAAAGGTCGTATGCGTTTTTTCCTGAATATATTCAGGAAAAAACGCATACGCCCTTTTTGGCCAAGGGCATCATTGTCAACATTTTGCCGCTTTTCATGTGCTTTAAAGGCGATTCGAATCTACCTCCTGAAATCTGTTTCCTGCAATTCTGCCTTGATTTCAAATCCTCTTCTTTGCCTTCCCTCAATATATTTGTGGACGAGAGTTATCATTTATAACTCTGCAGGTTTGTGAATTGCAGTGCCCTGGACCTCCATTTTACAACTCGCTTTTTTGGGAGCTGGCCGCAAAAGCGCAGGATGGCTTCAGGCCCTGTTCTGGTTCCGGGGGGCAGGCTGAGCCTGTGGTTAATTCTTCTTCCTGATGGGAAAATAGAGTGACCTGTGCCTGTCCCAACACCAAGAGCTAGTCTCTCGTTGGTTCCCCGTCTTCCCGTTCATCCTCAGGACAAATTGCAACCTGTACGGAACAGGAGGTTAAAGGTGCTGATTTTCCAAGTAGGGAGATTGCTAGTAAAGCGGCTGGAATGGCGAACCCGGGCACAAGGAGATGAGAAATGAGGTGCGTTTTAGAAACCTTTCCCCATCACACGGTGTACTATCTTCTGGGTTTCTCATGCATGTTTTCGATGTAGGAAGATGCCCTTGAAGCTGGAGATTTGGGACCCATTCGATGGGTACCACGCAGTATTACTTTAAAGGGTCTGCGTTTGCTCACCCAACCTCACCAAACCTCTCAGCCCCAAGAGTGTCCACCCTTATGTCTCATCCAGCTGTGCGTCTAGATATGGTCAATCCAGGTTGCATCACAGCCCCTGAACGCATTGTGTAAGAATTTCTCTCTCTTTCACTGTCGTTGTTTCATGGGTTTTTCAAAGTAATTTATTTTCATAATGGGGTTTAGCTGCTTTTCACTGCTGTGTTTATGCCGCTTTACACCCACTTGACACACTAACAGAGAGATATCAATACATAGGTTTTAAGATTATTACTAGTCAGATATATTCTTGTGCGGTGAATAGGGCGTGTTGAGTCCAGTTCTCTGAGCAAGGAGTAGGTCTTGTCTATTACATATTGGGTTTATGGAACGGTATCTGAGCTAATTTGATACCCTTGTTTTATGTATCACCCCACCTCACCTTTCCCGTTAAGCAGCCATAGTCTGTTTTCTGCATGTGTGACTCTGTTCTGTTTTGTAATTCAGTTCAAGTGTAACGGTTTTTACATTCCCTCTAAAAGTGATACCTTATGAGAAGTGACCTTTTCTGTGTGACTTATTTCACTTAGAATCGTCGTACCTAAATCCACTCATCATGCTGCTACTAACCTTATGACATTGATTTCATGGCTGAGTGATATTCCATTGTACATAAGGACCACAACTTCTTTATCCATTTTTCTCTTTCCTGGGATATTTAAGGTGGAATGAAGTGGAGGTCCTTGTCAACAGAGCAGCCCTCAACTTTGGGGTGCTTGTGTCTTGCTGATTTTTCATTTTCCCAATTTATACCCCCATGAGTGGAAGTGCCCTATGCTCTCTAAGCTGTGTTTTTCAGATGTTTCAGGACTCACCGGACACTTCTCCAGAGTGGCTCTTGGCAATTTACATCCCGCCCATCAGTGTAGCAAGGCTCCCATTTCTCCATGGCCTGTCCTGCATTTCTGCTTTTGACACTTTTTTCAGCATGGCCCTTTTGACAGATGGGAAGCGAGACTTCTCTGTAGCGCTGATTTGCCTTTCCAGGTTGCTTGGTTGGCCAAAAAGGGCGTATGCGTTTTTTCCTGAATATATTCAGGAAAAAACGCATACGCCCTTTTTGGCCAAGGGCATCATTGTCAACGTTTTGCCGCTTTTCATGTGCTTTAAAGGCGATTCGTATCTACCTCCTGAAATCTGTTTCGTGCAATTCTGCCTTGATTTCAAATCCTCTTCTTTGCCTTCCCTCAATATATTTGTGGACGAGAGTTATCATTTATAACTCTGCAGGTTTGTGAATTGCAGTGCCCTGAACCTCCATTTTACAACTCGCTTTTTTGGGAGCTGGCCGCAAAAGCGCAGGATGGCTTCAGGCCCTGTTCTGGTTCCGGGGGGCAGGCTGAGCCTGTGGTTAATTCTTCTTCCTGATGGGAAAATAGAGTGACCTGTGCCTGTCCCGACACCAAGAGCTAGTCTCTCGTTGGTTCCCCGTCTTCCCGTTCATCCTCAGGACAAATTGCAACCTGTACGGAACAGGAGGTTAAAGGTGCTGATGCTCCAAGTAGGGAGATTGCTAGTAACGCGGCTGGAATGGCGAACCCGGGCACAAGGAGATGAGAAATGAGGTGCGTTTTAGAAACCTTTCCCCATCACACGGTGTACCATCTTCTGGGTTTCTCATGCATGTTTTCGATGTAGGAAGATGCCCTTGAACCTGGAGATTTGGGACCCATGCGATGGGTACCACGCAGTATTACTTTAAAGGGTCTGCGTTTGCTCACCCAACCTCACCAAACCTCTCAGCCCCAAGAGTGTCCACCCTTATGTCTCATCCAGCTGTGGGTCTAGATATGGTCAATCCAGGTTGCATCACAGCCCCTGAACTCATTGTGTAAGAATTTCTATCTCTTTCACTGTCGTTGTTTCATGGGTTTTTCAAAGTAATTTATTTTCATAATGGGGTTTAGCTGCTTTTCATGGCTGTGTTTATGCCGCTTTACACCCACTTGACACACTAACAGAGAGATATCAATACATAGGTTTTAAGATTATTACTAGTCAGATATATTCTTGTGCGGTGAATAGGGCGTGTTGAGTCCAGTTCTCTGAGCAAGGAGTAGGTCTTGTCTACTACATATTGGGTTTATGGAACGGTATCTGAGCTAATTTGATACCCTTGTTTTATGTATCACCCCACCTCACCTTTCCCGTTAAGCAGCCATAGTCTGTTTTCTGCATGTGTGACTCTGTTCTGTTTTGTAATTCAGTTCAAGTGTAACGGTTTTTACATTCCCTCTAAAAGTGATACCTTATGAGAAGTGTCCTTTTCTGTGTGACTTATTTCACTTAGAATCGTCGTACCTAAATCCACTCATCATGCTGCTACTAACCTTATGACATTGATTTCATGGCTGAGTGATATTCCATTGTACATGAGGACCACAACTTCTTTATCCATTTTTCTCTTTCCTTGGATATTTAAGGTGGAATGAAGTGGAGGTCCTTGTCAACAGAGCAGCCCTAAACTTTGGGGTGCTTGTGTCTTGCTGATTTTTCATTTTCCCAATTTATACCCCCATGAGTAGAAGTGCCCTATGCTCTCTAAGCTGTGTTTTTCAGATGTTTCAGGACACACCGTACACTTCTCCAGAGTGGCTGTTGGCAATTTACATCCCGCCCATCAGTGTAGCAAGGCTCCCATTTCTCCATGGCCTGTCCTGCATTTCTGGTTTTGACACTTTTTTCAGCATGGCCCTTTTGACCGATGGGAAGCGAGACTTCTTTGTAGCGCTGATTTGCCTTTCCAGGTTGCTTGGTTGGCCAAAAAGGGCGTATGCGTTTTTTCCTGAATATATTCAGGAAAAAACGCATACGCCCTTTTTGGCCAAGGGCATCATTGTCAACGTTTTGCCGCTTTTCATGTGCTTTAAAGGCGATTCGAATCTACCTCCTGAAATCTGTTTCCTGCAATTCTGCCTTGATTTCAAATCCTCTTCTTTGCCTTCCCTCAATATATTTGTGGACGAGAGTTATCATTTATAACTCTGCAGGTTTGTGAATTGCAGTGCCCTGGACCTCCATTTTACAACTCGCTTTTTTGGGAGCTGGCCGCAAAAGCGCAGGATGGCTTCAGGCCCTGTTCTGGTTCCGGGGGGCAGGCTGAGCCTGTGGTTAATTCTTCTTCCTGATGGGAAAATAGAGTGACCTGTGCCTGTCCCAACACCAAGAGCTAGTCTCTCGTTGGTTCCCCGTCTTCCCGTTCATCCTCAGGACAAATTGCAACCTGTACGGAACAGGAGGTTAAAGGTGCTGATTTTCCAAGTAGGGAGATTGCTAGTAAAGCGGCTGGAATGGCGAACCCGGGCACAAGGAGATGAGAAATGAGGTGCGTTTTAGAAACCTTTCCCCATCACACGGTGTACTATCTTCTGGGTTTCTCATGCATGTTTTCGATGTAGGAAGATGCCCTTGAAGCTGGAGATTTGGGACCCATTCGATGGGTACCACGCAGTATTACTTTAAAGGGTCTGCGTTTGCTCACCCAACCTCACCATACCTCTCAGCCCCAAGAGTGTCCACCCTTATGTCTCATCCAGCTGTGGGTCTAGATATGGTCAATCCAGGTTGCATCACAGCCCCTGAACGCATTGTGTAAGAATTTCTCTCTCTTTCACTGTCGTTGTTTCATGGGTTTTTCAAAGTAATTTATTTTCATAATGGGGTTTAGCTGCTTTTCACTGCTGTGTTTATGCCGCTTTACACCCACTTGACACACTAACAGAGAGATATCAATACATAGGTTTTAAGATTATTACTAGTCAGATATATTCTTGTGCGGTGAATAGGGCGTGTTGAGTCCAGTTCTCTGAGCAAGGAGTAGGTCTTGTCTATTACATATTGGGTTTATGGAACGGTATCTGAGCTAATTTGATACCCTTGTTTTATGTATCACCCCACCTCACCTTTCCCGTTAAGCAGCCATAGTCTGTTTTCTGCATGTGTGACTCTGTTCTGTTTTGTAATTCAGTTCAAGTGTAACGGTTTTTACATTCCCTCTAAAAGTGATACCTTATGAGAAGTGACCTTTTCTGTGTGACTTATTTCACTTAGAATCGTCGTACCTAAATCCACTCATCATGCTGCTACTAACCTTATGACATTGATTTCATGGCTGAGTGATATTCCATTGTACATAAGGACCACAACTTCTTTATCCATTTTTCTCTTTCCTGGGATATTTAAGGTGGAATGAAGTGGAGGTCCTTGTCAACAGAGCAGCCCTCAACTTTGGGGTGCTTGTGTCTTGCTGATTTTTCATTTTCCCAATTTATACCCCCATGAGTGGAAGTGCCCTATGCTCTCTAAGCTGTGTTTTTCAGATGTTTCAGGACTCACCGGACACTTCTCCAGAGTGGCTCTTGGCAATTTACATCCCGCCCATCAGTGTAGCAAGGCTCCCATTTCTCCATGGCCTGTCCTGCATTTCTGGTTTTGACACTTTTTTCAGCATGGCCCTTTTGACGGATGGGAAGCGAGACTTCTCTGTAGCGCTGATTTGCCTTTCCAGGTTGCTTGGTTGGCCAAAAAGGGCGTATGCGTTTTTTCCTGAATATATTCAGGAAAAAACGCATACGCCCTTTTTGGCCAAGGGCATCATTGTCAACGTTTTGTCGCTTTTCATGTGCTTTAAAGGCGATTCGTATCTACCTCCTGAAATCTGTTTCGTGCAATTCTGCCTTGATTTCAAATCCTCTTCTTTGCCTTCCCTCAATATATTTGTGGACGAGAGTTATCATTTATAACTCTGCAGGTTTGTGAATTGCAGTGCCCTGAACCTCCATTTTACAACTCGCTTTTTTGGGAGCTGGCCGCAAAAGCGCAGGATGGCTTCAGGCCCTGTTCTGGTTCCGGGGGGCAGGCTGAGCCTGTGGTTAATTCTTCTTCCTGATGGGAAAATAGAGTGACCTGTGCCTGTCCCGACACCAAGAGCTAGTCTCTCATTGGTTCCCCGTCTTCCCGTTCATCCTCAGGACAAATTGCAACCTGTACGGAACAGGAGGTTAAAGGTGCTGATGCTCCAAGTAGGGAGATTGCTAGTAACGCGGCTGGAATGGCGAACCCGGGCACAAGGAGATGAGAAATGAGGTGCGTTTTAGAAACCTTTCCCCATCACACGGTGTACCATCTTCTGGGTTTCTCATGCATGTTTTCGATGTAGGAAGATGCCCTTGAACCTGGAGATTTGGGACCCATGCGATGGGTACCACGAAGTATTACTTTAAAGGGTCTGCGTTTGCTCACCCAACCTCACCAAACCTCTCAGCCCCAAGAGTGTCCACCCTTATGTCTCATCCAGCTGTGGGTCTAGATATGGTCAATCCAGGTTGCATCACAGCCCCTGAACTCATTGTGTAAGAATTTCTATCTCTTTCACTGTCGTTGTTTCATGGGTTTTTCAAAGTAATTTATTTTCATAATGGGGTTTAGCTGCTTTTCACGGCTGTGTTTATGCCGCTTTACACCCACTTGACACACTAACAGAGAGATATCAATACATAGGTTTTAAGATTATTACTAGTCAGATATATTCTTGTGCGGTGAATAGGGCGTGTTGAGTCCAGTTCTCTGAGCAAGGAGTAGGTCTTGTCTACTACATATTGGGTTTATGGAACGGTATCTGAGCTAATTTGATACCCTTGTTTTATGTATCACCCCACCTCACCTTTCCCGTTAAGCAGCCATAGTCTGTTTTCTGCATGTGTGACTCTGTTCTGTTTTGTAATTCAGTTCAAGTGTAACGGTTTTTACATTCCCTCTAAAAGTGATACCTTATGAGAAGTGTCCTTTTCTGTGTGACTTATTTCACTTAGAATCGTCGTACCTAAATCCACTCATCATGCTGCTACTAACCTTATGACATTGATTTCATGGCTGAGTGATATTCCATTGTACATGAGGACCACAACTTCTTTATCCATTTTTCTCTTTCCTTGGATATTTAAGGTGGAATGAAGTGGAGGTCCTTGTCAACAGAGCAGCCCTAAACTTTGGGGTGCTTGTGTCTTGCTGATTTTTCATTTTCCCAATTTATACCCCCATGAGTAGAAGTGCCCTATGCTCTCTAAGCTGTGTTTTTCAGATGTTTCAGGACACACCGTACACTTCTCCAGAGTGGCTGTTGGCAATTTACATCCCGCCCATCAGTGTAGCAAGGCTCCCATTTCTCCATGGCCTGTCCTGCATTTCTGGTTTTGACACTTTTTTCAGCATGGCCCTTTTGACCGATGGGAAGCGAGACTTCTTTGTAGCGCTGATTTGCCTTTCCAGGTTGCTTGGTTGGCCAAAAAGGGCGTATGCGTTTTTTCCTGAATATATTCAGGAAAAAACGCATACGCCCTTTTTGGCCAAGGGCATCATTGTCAACGTTTTGCCGCTTTTCATGTGCTTTAAAGGCGATTCGAATCTACCTCCTGAAATCTGTTTCCTGCAATTCTGCCTTGATTTCAAATCCTCTTCTTTGCCTTCCCTCAATATATTTGTGGACGAGAGTTATCATTTATAACTCTGCAGGTTTGTGAATTGCAGTGCCCTGGACCTCCATTTTACAACTCGCTTTTTTGGGAGCTGGCCGCAAAAGCGCAGGATGGCTTCAGGCCCTGTTCTGGTTCCGGGGGGCAGGCTGAGCCTGTGGTTAATTCTTCTTCCTGATGGGAAAATAGAGTGACCTGTGCCTGTCCCAACACCAAGAGCTAGTCTCTCGTTGGTTCCCCGTCTTCCCGTTCATCCTCAGGACAAATTGCAACCTGTACGGAACAGGAGGTTAAAGGTGCTGATTTTCCAAGTAGGGAGATTGCTAGTAAAGCGGCTGGAATGGCGAACCCGGGCACAAGGAGATGAGAAATGAGGTGCGTTTTAGAAACCTTTCCCCATCACACGGTGTACCATCTTCTGGGTTTCTCATGCATGTTTTCGATGTAGGAAGATGCCCTTGAAGCTGGAGATTTGGGACCCATTCGATGGGTACCACGCAGTATTACTTTAAAGGGTCTGCGTTTGCTCACCCAACCTCACCAAACCTCTCAGCCCCAAGAGTGTCCACCCTTATGTCTCATCCAGCTGTGGGTCTAGATATGGTCAATCCAGGTTGCATCACAGCCCCTGAACGCATTGTTTAAGAATTTCTCTCTCTTTCACTGTCGTTGTTTCATGGGTTTTTCAAAGTAATTTATTTTCATAATGGGGTTTAGCTGCTTTTCACTGCTGTGTTTATGCCGCTTTACACCCACTTGACACACTAACAGAGAGATATCAATACATAGGTTTTAAGATTATTACTAGTCAGATATATTCTTGTGCGGTGAATAGGGCGTGTTGAGTCCAGTTCTCTGAGCAAGGAGTAGGTCTTGTCTACTACATATTGGGTTTATGGAACGGTATCTGAGCTAATTTGATACCCTTGTTTTATGTATCACCCCACCTCACCTTTCCCGTTAAGCAGCCATAGTCTGTTTTCTGCATGTGTGACTCTGTTCTGTTTTGTAATTCAGTTCAAGTGTAACGGTTTTTACATTCCCTCTAAAAGTGATACCTTATGAGAAGTGACCTTTTCTGTGTGACTTATTTCACTTAGAATCGTCGTACCTAAATCCACTCATCATGCTGCTACTAACCTTATGACATTGATTTCATGGCTGAGTGATATTCCATTGTACATAAGGACCACAACTTCTTTATCCATTTTTCTCTTTCCTGGGATATTTAAGGTGGAATGAAGTGGAGGTCCTTGTCAACAGAGCAGCCCTCAACTTTGGGGTGCTTGTGTCTTGCTGATTTTTCATTTTCCCAATTTATACCCCCATGAGTGGAAGTGCCCTATGCTCTCTAAGCTGTGTTTTTTAGATGTTTCAGGACTCACCGTACACTTCTCCAGAGTGGCTGTTGGCAATTTACATCCCGCCCATCAGTGTAGCAAGGCTCCCATTTCTCCATGGCCTGTCCTGCATTTCTGGTTTTGACACTTTTTTCAGCATGGCCCTTTTGACGGATGGGAAGCGAGACTTCTCTGTAGCGCTGATTTGCCTTTCCAGGTTGCTTGGTTGGCCAAAAAGGGCGTATGCGTTTTTTCCTGAATATATTCAGGAAAAAACGCATACGCCCTTTTTGGCCAAGGGCATCATTGTCAACGTTTTGCCGCTTTTCATGTGCTTTAAAGGCGATTCGTATCTACCTCCTGAAATCTGTTTCGTGCAATTCTGCCTTGATTTCAAATCCTCTTCTTTGCCTTCCCTCAATATATTTGTGGACGAGAGTTATCATTTATAACTCTGCAGGTTTGTGAATTGCAGTGCCCTGAACCTCCATTTTACAACTCGCTTTTTTGGGAGCTGGCCGCAAAAGCGCAGGATGGCTTCAGGCCCTGTTCTGGTTCCGGGGGGCAGGCTGAGCCTGTGGTTAATTCTTCTTCCTGATGGGAAAATAGAGTGACCTGTGCCTGTCCCGACACCAAGAGCTAGTCTCTCGTTGGTTCCCCGTCTTCCCGTTCATCCTCAGGACAAATTGCAACCTGTACGGAACAGGAGGTTAAAGGTGCTGATGCTCCAAGTAGGGAGATTGCTAATAACGCGGCTGGAATGGCGATCCCGGGCACAAGGAGATGAGAAATGAGGTGCGTTTTAGAAACCTTTCCCCATCACACGGTGTACCATCTTCTGGGGTTCTCATGCATGTTTTCGATGTAGGAAGATGCCCTTGAACCTGGAGATTTGGGACCCATGCGATGGGTACCACGCAGTATTACTTTAAAGGGTCTGCGTTTGCTCACCCAACCTCACCAAACCTCTCAGCCCCAAGAGTGTCCACCCTTATGTCTCATCCAGCTGTGGGTCTAGATATGGTCAATCCAGGTTGCATCACAGCCCCTGAACTCATTGTGTAAGAATTTCTATCTCTTTCACTGTCGTTGTTTCATGGGTTTTTCAAAGTAATTTATTTTCATAATGGGGTTTAGCTGCTTTTCACGGCTGTGTTTATGCCGCTTTACACCCACTTGACACACTAACAGAGAGATATCAATACATAGGTTTTAAGATTATTACTAGTCAGATATATTCTTGTGCGGTGAATAGGGCGTGTTGAGTCCAGTTCTCTGAGCAAGGAGTAGGTCTTGTCTACTACATATTGGGTTTATGGAACGGTATCTGAGCTAATTTGATACCCTTGTTTTATGTATCACCCCACCTCACCTTTCCCGTTAAGCAGCCATAGTCTGTTTTCTGCATGTGTGACTCTGTTCTGTTTTGTAATTCAGTTCAAGTGTAACGGTTTTTACATTCCCTCTAAAAGTGATACCTTATGAGAAGTGTCCTTTTCTGTGTGACTTATTTCACTTAGAATCGTCGTACCTAAATCCACTCATCATGCTGCTACTAACCTTATGACATTGATTTCATGGCTGAGTGATATTCCATTGTACATAAGGACCACAACTTCTTTATCCATTTTTCTCTTTCCTTGGATATTTAAGGTGGAATGAACTGGAGGTCCTTGTCAACAGAGCAGCCCTCAACTTTGGGGTGCTTGTGTCTTGCTGATTTTTCATTTTCCCAATTTATACCCCCATGAGTGGAAGTGCCCTATGCTCTCTAAGCTGTGTTTTTTAGATGTTTCAGGACTCACCGTACACTTCTCCAGAGTGGCTGTTGGCAATTTACATCCCGCCCATCAGTGTAGCAAGGCTCCCATTTCTCCATGGCCTGTCCTGCATTTCTGGTTTTGACACTTTTTTCAGCATGGCCCTTTTGTCCGATGGGAAGCAAGACTTCTCTGTAGCGCTGATTTGCCTTTCCAGGTTGCTTGGTTGGCCAAAAAGGGTGTATGCGTTTTTTCCTGAATATATTCAGGAAAAAACGCAAACGCCCTTTTTGGCCAAGGGCATCATTGTCAACGTTTTGCCGCTTTTCATGTGCTTTAAAGGCGATTCGTATCTACCTCCTGAAATCTGTTTCCTGCAATTCTGCCTTGATTTCAAATCCTCTTCTTTGCCTTCCCTCAATATATTTGTGGACGAGAGTTATCATTTATAACTCTGCAGGTTTGTGAATTGCAGTGCCCTGAACCTCCATTTTACAACTCGCTTTTTTGGGAGCTGGCCGCAAAAGCGCAGGATGGCTTCAGGCCCTGTTCTGGTTCCGGGGGGCAGGCTGAGCCTGTGGTTAATTCTTCTTCCTGATGGGAAAATAGAGTGACCTGTGCCTGTCCCGACACCAAGAGCTAGTCTCTCGTTGGTTCCCCGTCTTCCCGTTCATCCTCAGGACAAATTGCAACCTGTACGGAACAGGAGGTTAAAGGTGCTGATGCTCCAAGTAGGGAGATTGCTAGTAAATCGGCTGGAATGGCGAACCCGGGCACAAGGAGATGAGAAATGAGGTGCGTTTTAGAAACCTTTCCCAATCACACGGTGTACCATCTTCTGGGTTTCTCATGCATGTTTTCGATGTAGGAAGATGCCCTTGAACCTGGAGATTTGGGACCCATGCGATGGGTACCACGCAGTATTACTTTAAAGGGTCTGCGTTTGCTCACCCAACCTCACCAAACCTCTCAGCCCCAAGAGTGTCCACCCTTATGTCTCATCCAGCTGTGGGTCTAGATATGGTCAATCCAGGTTGCATCACAGCCCCTGAACTCATTGTGTAAGAATTTCTATCTCTTTCACTGTCGTTGTTTCATGGGTTTTTCAAAGTAATTTATTTTCATAATGGGGTTTAGCTGCTTTTCACGGCTGTGTTTATGCCGCTTTACACCCACTTGACACACTAACAGAGAGATATCAATACATAGGTTTTAAGATTATTACTAGTCAGATATATTCTTGTGCGGTGAATAGGGCGTGTTGAGTCCAGTTCTCTGAGCAAGGAGTAGGTCTTGTCTACTACATATTGGGTTGATGGAACGGTATCTGAGCTAATTTGATACCCTTGTTTTATGTATCACCCCACCTCACCTTTCCCGTTAAGCAGCCATAGTCTGTTTTCTGCATGTGTGACTCTGTTCTGTTTTGTAATTCAGTTCAAGTGTAACGGTTTTTACATTCCCTCTAAAAGTGATACCTTATGAGAAGTGTCCTTTTCTGTGTGACTTATTTCACTTAGAATCGTCGTACCTAAATCCACTCATCATGCTGCTACTAACCTTATGACATTGATTTCATGGCTGAGTGATATTCCATTGTACATAAGGACCACAACTTCTTTATCCATTTTTCTCTTTCCTGGGATATTTAAGGTGGAATGAAGTGGAGGTCCTTGTCAACAGAGCAGCCCTAAACTTTGGGGTGCTTGTGTTTTGCTGATTTTTCATTTTCCCAATTTATACCCCCATGAGTGGAAGTGCCCTATGCTTTCTAAGCTGTGTTTTTTAGATGTTTCAGGACACACCGTACACTTCTCCAGAGTGGCTGTTGGCAATTTACATCCCGCCCATCAGTGTAGCAAGGCTCCCATTTCTCCATGGCCTGTCCTGCATTTCTGGTTTTGACACTTTTTTCAGCATGGCCCTTTTGACCGATGGGAAGCAAGACTTCTCTGTAGCGCTGATTTGCCTTTCCAGGTTGCTTGGTTGGCCAAAAAGGGCGTATGCGTTTTTTCCTGAATATATTCAGGAAAAAACGCATACGCCCTTTTTGGCCAAGGGCATCATTGTCAATGTTTTGCCGCTTTTCATGTGCTTTAAAGGCGATTCGTATCTACCTCCTGAAATCTGTTTCCTGCAATTCTGCCTTGATTTCAAATCCTCTTCTTTGCCTTCCCTCAATATATTTGTGGACGAGAGTTATCATTTATAACTCTGCAGGTTTGTGAATTGCAGTGCCCTGAACCTCCATTTTACAACTCTCTTTTTTGGGAGCTGGCCGCAAAAGCGCAGGATGGCTTCAGGCCCTGTTCTGGTTCCGGGGGGCAGGCTGAGCCTGTGGTTAATTCTTCTTCCTGATGGGAAAATAGAGTGACCTGTGCCTGTCCCGACACCAAGAGCTAGTCTCTCGTTGGTTCCCCGTCTTCCCGTTCATCCTCAGGACAAATTGCAACCTGTACGGAACAGGAGGTTAAAGGTGCTGATGCTCCAAGTAGGGAGATTGCTAGTAAATCGGCTGGAATGGCGAACCCGGGCACAAGGAGATGAGAAATGAGGTGCGTTTTAGAAACCTTTCCCCATCACACGGTGTACCATCTTCTGGGTTTCTCATGCATGTTTTCGATGTAGGAAGATGCCCTTGAAGCTGGAGATTTGGGACCCATGCGATGGGTACCACGCAGTATTACTTTAAAGGGTCTGCATTTGCTCACCCAACCTCACCAAACCTCTCAGCCCCAAGAGTGTCCACCCTTATGTCTCATCCAGCTGTGGGTCTAGATATGGTCAATCCAGGTTGCATCACAGCCCCTGAACTCATTGTGTAAGAATTTCTGTCTCTTTCACTGTCGTTGTTTCATGGGTTTTTCAAAGTAATTTATTTTCATAATGGGGTTTAGCTGCTTTTCACGGCTGTGTTTATGCCGCTTTACACCCACTTGACACACTAACAGAGAGATATCAATACATAGGTTTTAAGATTATTACTAGTCAGATATATTCTTGTGCGGTGAATAGGGCGTGTTGAGTCCAGTTCTCTGAGCAAGGAGTAGGTCTTGTATATTACATATTGGGTTTATGGAACGGTATCTGAGCTAATTTGATACCCTTGTTTTATGTATCACCCCACCTCACCTTTCCCGTTAAGCAGCCATAGTCTGTTTTCTGCATGTGTGACTCTGTTCTGTTTTGTAATTCAGTTCAAGTGTAACGGTTTTTACATTCCCTCTAAAAGTGATACCTTATGAGAAGTGTCCTTTTCTGTGTGACTTATTTCACTTAGAATCGTCATACCTAAATCCACTCATCATGCTGCTACTAACCTTATGACATTGATTACATGGCTGAGTGATATTCCATTGTACATAAAGACCACAACTTCTTTATCCATTTTTCTCTTTCCTTGGATATTTAAGGTGGAATGAAGTGGAGGTCCTTGTCAACAGAGCAGCCCTCAACTTTGGGGTGCTTGTGTCTTGCTGATTTTTCATTTTCCCAATTTATACCCCCATGAGTGGAAGTGCCCTATGCTCTCTAAGCTGTGTTTTTCAGATGTTTCAGGACTCACCGGACACTTCTCCAGAGTGGCTCTTGGCAATTTACATCCCGCCCATCAGTGTAGCAAGGCTCCCATTTCTCCATGGCCTGTCCTGCATTTCTGGTTTTGACACTTTTTTCAGCATGGCCCTTTTGACGGATGGGAAGCGAGACTTCTCTGTAGCGCTGATTTGCCTTTCCAGGTTGCTTGGTTGGCCAAAAAGGGCGTATGCGTTTTTTCCTGAATATATTCAGGAAAAAACGCATACGCCCTTTTTGGCCAAGGGCATCATTGTCAACGTTTTGCCGCTTTTCATGTGCTTTAAAGGCGATTCGTATCTACCTCCTGAAATCTGTTTCGTGCAATTCTGCCTTGATTTCAAATCCTCTTCTTTGCCTTCCCTCAATATATTTGTGGACGAGAGTTATCATTTATATCTCTGCAGGTTTGTGAATTGCAGTGCCCTGAACCTCCATTTTACAACTCGCTTTTTTGGGAGCTGGCCGCAAAAGCGCAGGATGGCTTCAGGCCCTGTTCTGGTTCCGGGGGGCAGGCTGAGCCTGTGGTTAATTCTTCTTCCTGATGGGAAAATAGAGTGACCTGTGCCTGTCCCGACACCAAGAGCTAGTCTCTCGTTGGTTCCCCGTCTTCCCGTTCATCCTCAGGACAAATTGCAACCTGTACGGAACAGGAGGTTAAAGGTGCTGATGCTCCAAGTAGGGAGATTGCTAGTAACGCGGCTGGAATGGCGAACCCGGGCACAAGGAGATGAGAAATGAGGTGCGTTTTAGAAACCTTTCCCCATCACACGGTGTACCATCTTCTGGGTTTCTCATGCATGTTTTCGATGTAGGAAGATGCCCTTGAACCTGGAGATTTGGGACCCATGCGATGGGTACCACGCAGTATTACTTTAAAGGGTCTGCGTTTGCTCACCCAACCTCACCAAACCTCTCAGCCCCAAGAGTGTCCACCCTTATGTCTCATCCAGCTGTGGGTCTAGATATGGTCAATCCAGGTTGCATCACAGCCCCTGAACTCATTGTGTAAGAATTTCTATCTCTTTCACTGTCGTTGTTTCATGGGTTTTTCAAAGTAATTTATTTTCATAATGGGGTTTAGCTGCTTTTCACGGCTGTGTTTATGCCGCTTTACACCCACTTGACACACTAACAGAGAGATATCAATACATAGGTTTTAAGATTATTACTAGTCAGATATATTCTTGTGCGGTGAATAGGGCGTGTTGAGTCCAGTTCTCTGAGCAAGGAGTAGGTCTTGTCTACTACATATTGGGTTTATGGAACGGTATCTGAGCTAATTTGATACCCTTGTTTTATGTATCACCAAACCTCACCTTTCCCGTTAAGCAGCCATAGTCTGTTTTCTGCATGTGTGACTCTGTTCTGTTTTGTAATTCAGTTCAAGTGTAACGGTTTTTACATTCCCTCTAAAAGTGATACCTTATGAGAAGTGTCCTTTTCTGTGTGACTTATTTCACTTAGAATCGTCGTACCTAAATCCACTCATCATGCTGCTACTAACCTTATGACATTGATTTCATGGCTGAGTGATATTCCATTGTACATGAGGACCACAACTTCTTTATCCATTTTTCTCTTTCCTTGGATATTTAAGGTGGAATGAAGTGGAGGTCCTTGTCAACAGAGCAGCCCTCAACTTTGGGGTGCTTGTGTCTTGCTGATTTTTCATTTTCCCAATTTATACCCCCATGAGTGGAAGTGCCCTATGCTCTCTAAGCTGTGTTTTTCAGATGTTTCAGGACACACCGTACACTTCTCCAGAGTGGCTGTTGGCAATTTACATCCCGCCCATCAGTGTAGCAAGGCTCCCATTTCTCCATGGCCTGTCCTGCATTTCTGGTTTTGACACTTTTTTCAGCATGGCCCTTTTGACCGATGGGAAGCGAGACTTCTTTGTAGCACTGATTTGCCTTTCCAGGTTGCTTGGTTGGCCAAAAAGGGCGTATGCGTTTTTTCCTGAATATATTCAGGAAAAAACGCATACGCCCTTTTTGGCCAAGGGCATCATTGTCAACGTTTTGCCGCTTTTCATGTGCTTTAAAGGCGATTCGAATCTACCTCCTGAAATCTGTTTCCTGCAATTCTGCCTTGATTTCAAATCCTCTTCTTTGCCTTCCCTCAATATATTTGTGGACGAGAGTTATCATTTATAACTCTGCAGGTTTGTGAATTGCAGTGCCCTGGACCTCCATTTTACAACTCGCTTTTTTGGGAGCTGGCCGCAAAAGCGCAGGATGGCTTCAGGCCCTGTTCTGGTTCCGGGGGGCAGGCTGAGCCTGTGGTTAATTCTTCTTCCTGATGGGAAAATAGAGTGACCTGTGCCTGTCCCAACACCAAGAGCTAGTCTCTCGTTGGTTCCCCGTCTTCCCGTTCATCCTCAGGACAAATTGCAACCTGTATGGAACAGGAGGTTAAAGGTGCTGATTTTCCAAGTAGGGAGATTGCTAGTAAAGCGGCTGGAATGGCGAACCCGGGCACAAGGAGATGAGAAATGAGGTGCGTTTTAGAAACCTTTCCCCATCACACGGTGTACTATCTTCTGGGTTTCTCATGCATGTTTTCGATGTAGGAAGATGCCCTTGAAGCTGGAGATTTGGGACCCATTCGATGGGTACCACGCAGTATTACTTTAAAGGGTCTGCGTTTGCTCACCCAACCTCACCAAACCTCTCAGCCCCAAGAGTGTCCACCCTTATGTCTCATCCAGCTGTGGGTCTAGATATGGTCAATCCAGGTTGCATCACAGCCCCTGAACGCATTGTGTAAGAATTTCTCTCTCTTTCACTGTCGTTGTTTCATGGGTTTTTCAAAGTAATTTATTTTCATAATGGGGTTTAGCTGCTTTTCACTGCTGTGTTTATGCCGCTTTACACCCACTTGACACACTAACAGAGAGATATCAATACATAGGTTTTAAGATTATTACTAGTCAGATATATTCTTGTGCGGTGAATAGGGCGTGTTGAGTCCAGTTCTCTGAGCAAGGAGTAGGTCTTGTCTATTACATATTGGGTTTATGGAACGGTATCTGAGCTAATTTGATACCCTTGTTTTATGTATCACCCCACCTCACCTTTCCCGTTAAGCAGCCATAGTCTGTTTTCTGCATGTGTGACTCTGTTCTGTTTTGTAATTCAGTTCAAGTGTAACGGTTTTTACATTCCCTCTAAAAGTGATACCTTATGAGAAGTGACCTTTTCTGTGTGACTTATTTCACTTAGAATCGTCGTACCTAAATCCACTCATCATGCTGCTACTAACCTTATGACATTGATTTCATGGCTGAGTGATATTCCATTGTACATAAGGACCACAACTTCTTTATCCATTTTTCTCTTTCCTGGGATATTTAAGGTGGAATGAAGTGGAGGTCCTTGTCAACAGAGCAGCCCTCAACTTTGGGGTGCTTGTGTCTTGCTGATTTTTCATTTTCCCAATTTATACCCCCATGAGTGGAAGTGCCCTATGCTCTCTAAGCTGTGTTTTTCAGATGTTTCAGGACTCACCGGACACTTCTCCAGAGTGGCTCTTGGCAATTTACATCCCGCCCATCAGTGTAGCAAGGCTCCCATTTCTCCATGGCCTGTCCTGCATTTCTGGTTTTGACACTTTTTTCAGCATGGCCCTTTTGACGGATGGGAAGCGAGACTTCTCTGTAGCGCTGATTTGCCTTTCCAGGTTGCTTGGTTGGCCAAAAAGGGCGTATGCGTTTTTTCCTGAATATATTCAGGAAAAAACGCATACGCCCTTTTTGGCCAAGGGCATCATTGTCAACGTTTTGCCGCTTTTCATGTGCTTTAAAGGCGATTCGTATCTACCTCCTGAAATCTGTTTCGTGCAATTCTGCCTTGATTTCAAATCCTCTTCTTTGCCTTCCCTCAATATATTTGTGGACGAGAGTTATCATTTATAACTCTGCAGGTTTGTGAATTGCAGTGCCCTGAACCTCCATTTTACAACTCGCTTTTTTGGGAGCTGGCCGCAAAAGCGCAGGATGGCTTCAGGCCCTGTTCTGGTTCCGGGGGGCAGGCTGAGCCTGTGGTTAATTCTTCTTCCTGATGGGAAAATAGAGTGACCTGTGCCTGTCCCGACACCAAGAGCTAGTCTCTCGTTGGTTCCCCGTCTTCCCGTTCATCCTCAGGACAAATTGCAACCTGTACGGAACAGGAGGTTAAAGGTGCTGATGCTCCAAGTAGGGAGATTGCTAATAACGCGGCTGGAATGGCGATCCCGGGCACAAGGAGATGAGAAATGAGGTGCGTTTTAGAAACCTTTCCCCATCACACGGTGTACCATCTTCTGGGGTTCTCATGCATGTTTTCGATGTAGGAAGATGCCCTTGAACCTGGAGATTTGGGACCCATGCGATGGGTACCACGCAGTATTACTTTAAAGGGTCTGCGTTTGCTCACCCAACCTCACCAAACCTCTCAGCCCCAAGAGTGTCCACCCTTATGTCTCATCCAGCTGTGGGTCTAGATATGGTCAATCCAGGTTGCATCACAGCCCCTGAACTCATTGTGTAAGAATTTCTATCTCTTTCACTGTCGTTGTTTCATGGGTTTTTCAAAGTAATTTATTTTCATAATGGGGTTTAGCTGCTTTTCACGGCTGTGTTTATGCCGCTTTACACCCACTTGACACACTAACAGAGAGATATCAATACATAGGTTTTAAGATTATTACTAGTCAGATATATTCTTGTGCGGTGAATAGGGCGTGTTGAGTCCAGTTCTCTGAGCAAGGAGTAGGTCTTGTCTACTACATATTGGGTTGATGGAACGGTATCTGAGCTAATTTGATACCCTTGTTTTATGTATCACCCCACCTCACCTTTCCCGTTAAGCAGCCATAGTCTGTTTTCTGCATGTGTGACTCTGTTCTGTTTTGTAATTCAGTTCAAGTGTAACGGTTTTTACATTCCCTCTAAAAGTGATACCTTATGAGAAGTGTCCTTTTCTGTGTGACTTATTTCACTTAGAATCGTCGTACCTAAATCCACTCATCATGCTGCTACTAACCTTATGACATTGATTTCATGGCTGAGTGATATTCCATTGTACATGAGGACCACAACTTCTTTATCCATTTTTCTCTTTCCTTGGATATTTAAGGTGGAATGAAGTGGAGGTCCTTGTCAACAGAGCAGCCCTCAACTTTGGGGTGCTTGTGTCTTGCTGATTTTTCATTTTCCCAATTCATACCCCCATGAGTGGAAGTGCCCTATGCTCTCTAAGCTGTGTTTTTCAGATGTTTCAGGACACACCGTACACTTCTCCAGAGTGGCTGTTGGCAATTTACATCCCGCCCATCAGTGTAGCAAGGCTCCCATTTCTCCATGGCCTGTCCTGCATTTCTGGTTTTGACACTTTTTTCAGCATGGCCCTTTTGACCGATGGGAAGCGAGACTTCTTTGTAGCGCTGATTTGCCTTTCCAGGTTGCTTGGTTGGCCAAAAAGGTCGTATGCGTTTTTTCCTGAATATATTCAGGAAAAAACGCATACGCCCTTTTTGGCCAAGGGCATCATTGTCAACATTTTGCCGCTTTTCATGTGCTTTAAAGGCGATTCGAATCTACCTCCTGAAATCTGTTTCCTGCAATTCTGCCTTGATTTCAAATCCTCTTCTTTGCCTTCCCTCAATATATTTGTGGACGAGAGTTATCATTTATAACTCTGCAGGTTTGTGAATTGCAGTGCCCTGGACCTCCATTTTACAACTCGCTTTTTTGGGAGCTGGCCGCAAAAGCGCAGGATGGCTTCAGGCCCTGTTCTGGTTCCGGGGGGCAGGCTGAGCCTGTGGTTAATTCTTCTTCCTGATGGGAAAATAGAGTGACCTGTGCCTGTCCCAACACCAAGAGCTAGTCTCTCGTTGGTTCCCCGTCTTCCCGTTCATCCTCAGGACAAATTGCAACCTGTACGGAACAGGAGGTTAAAGGTGCTGATTTTCCAAGTAGGGAGATTGCTAGTAAAGCGGCTGGAATGGCGAACCCGGGCACAAGGAGATGAGAAATGAGGTGCGTTTTAGAAACCTTTCCCCATCACACGGTGTACTATCTTCTGGGTTTCTCATGCATGTTTTCGATGTAGGAAGATGCCCTTGAAGCTGGAGATTTGGGACCCATTCGATGGGTACCACGCAGTATTACTTTAAAGGGTCTGCGTTTGCTCACCCAACCTCACCAAACCTCTCAGCCCCAAGAGTGTCCACCCTTATGTCTCATCCAGCTGTGCGTCTAGATATGGTCAATCCAGGTTGCATCACAGCCCCTGAACGCATTGTGTAAGAATTTCTCTCTCTTTCACTGTCGTTGTTTCATGGGTTTTTCAAAGTAATTTATTTTCATAATGGGGTTTAGCTGCTTTTCACTGCTGTGTTTATGCCGCTTTACACCCACTTGACACACTAACAGAGAGATATCAATACATAGGTTTTAAGATTATTACTAGTCAGATATATTCTTGTGCGGTGAATAGGGCGTGTTGAGTCCAGTTCTCTGAGCAAGGAGTAGGTCTTGTCTATTACATATTGGGTTTATGGAACGGTATCTGAGCTAATTTGATACCCTTGTTTTATGTATCACCCCACCTCACCTTTCCCGTTAAGCAGCCATAGTCTGTTTTCTGCATGTGTGACTCTGTTCTGTTTTGTAATTCAGTTCAAGTGTAACGGTTTTTACATTCCCTCTAAAAGTGATACCTTATGAGAAGTGACCTTTTCTGTGTGACTTATTTCACTTAGAATCGTCGTACCTAAATCCACTCATCATGCTGCTACTAACCTTATGACATTGATTTCATGGCTGAGTGATATTCCATTGTACATAAGGACCACAACTTCTTTATCCATTTTTCTCTTTCCTGGGATATTTAAGGTGGAATGAAGTGGAGGTCCTTGTCAACAGAGCAGCCCTCAACTTTGGGGTGCTTGTGTCTTGCTGATTTTTCATTTTCCCAATTTATACCCCCATGAGTGGAAGTGCCCTATGCTCTCTAAGCTGTGTTTTTCAGATGTTTCAGGACTCACCGGACACTTCTCCAGAGTGGCTCTTGGCAATTTACATCCCGCCCATCAGTGTAGCAAGGCTCCCATTTCTCCATGGCCTGTCCTGCATTTCTGCTTTTGACACTTTTTTCAGCATGGCCCTTTTGACAGATGGGAAGCGAGACTTCTCTGTAGCGCTGATTTGCCTTTCCAGGTTGCTTGGTTGGCCAAAAAGGGCGTATGCGTTTTTTCCTGAATATATTCAGGAAAAAACGCATACGCCCTTTTTGGCCAAGGGCATCATTGTCAACGTTTTGCCGCTTTTCATGTGCTTTAAAGGCGATTCGTATCTACCTCCTGAAATCTGTTTCGTGCAATTCTGCCTTGATTTCAAATCCTCTTCTTTGCCTTCCCTCAATATATTTGTGGACGAGAGTTATCATTTATAACTCTGCAGGTTTGTGAATTGCAGTGCCCTGAACCTCCATTTTACAACTCGCTTTTTTGGGAGCTGGCCGCAAAAGCGCAGGATGGCTTCAGGCCCTGTTCTGGTTCCGGGGGGCAGGCTGAGCCTGTGGTTAATTCTTCTTCCTGATGGGAAAATAGAGTGACCTGTGCCTGTCCCGACACCAAGAGCTAGTCTCTCGTTGGTTCCCCGTCTTCCCGTTCATCCTCAGGACAAATTGCAACCTGTACGGAACAGGAGGTTAAAGGTGCTGATGCTCCAAGTAGGGAGATTGCTAGTAACGCGGCTGGAATGGCGAACCCGGGCACAAGGAGATGAGAAATGAGGTGCGTTTTAGAAACCTTTCCCCATCACACGGTGTACCATCTTCTGGGTTTCTCATGCATGTTTTCGATGTAGGAAGATGCCCTTGAACCTGGAGATTTGGGACCCATGCGATGGGTACCACGCAGTATTACTTTAAAGGGTCTGCGTTTGCTCACCCAACCTCACCAAACCTCTCAGCCCCAAGAGTGTCCACCCTTATGTCTCATCCAGCTGTGGGTCTAGATATGGTCAATCCAGGTTGCATCACAGCCCCTGAACTCATTGTGTAAGAATTTCTATCTCTTTCACTGTCGTTGTTTCATGGGTTTTTCAAAGTAATTTATTTTCATAATGGGGTTTAGCTGCTTTTCATGGCTGTGTTTATGCCGCTTTACACCCACTTGACACACTAACAGAGAGATATCAATACATAGGTTTTAAGATTATTACTAGTCAGATATATTCTTGTGCGGTGAATAGGGCGTGTTGAGTCCAGTTCTCTGAGCAAGGAGTAGGTCTTGTCTACTACATATTGGGTTTATGGAACGGTATCTGAGCTAATTTGATACCCTTGTTTTATGTATCACCCCACCTCACCTTTCCCGTTAAGCAGCCATAGTCTGTTTTCTGCATGTGTGACTCTGTTCTGTTTTGTAATTCAGTTCAAGTGTAACGGTTTTTACATTCCCTCTAAAAGTGATACCTTATGAGAAGTGTCCTTTTCTGTGTGACTTATTTCACTTAGAATCGTCGTACCTAAATCCACTCATCATGCTGCTACTAACCTTATGACATTGATTTCATGGCTGAGTGATATTCCATTGTACATGAGGACCACAACTTCTTTATCCATTTTTCTCTTTCCTTGGATATTTAAGGTGGAATGAAGTGGAGGTCCTTGTCAACAGAGCAGCCCTAAACTTTGGGGTGCTTGTGTCTTGCTGATTTTTCATTTTCCCAATTTATACCCCCATGAGTAGAAGTGCCCTATGCTCTCTAAGCTGTGTTTTTCAGATGTTTCAGGACACACCGTACACTTCTCCAGAGTGGCTGTTGGCAATTTACATCCCGCCCATCAGTGTAGCAAGGCTCCCATTTCTCCATGGCCTGTCCTGCATTTCTGGTTTTGACACTTTTTTCAGCATGGCCCTTTTGACCGATGGGAAGCGAGACTTCTTTGTAGCGCTGATTTGCCTTTCCAGGTTGCTTGGTTGGCCAAAAAGGGCGTATGCGTTTTTTCCTGAATATATTCAGGAAAAAACGCATACGCCCTTTTTGGCCAAGGGCATCATTGTCAACGTTTTGCCGCTTTTCATGTGCTTTAAAGGCGATTCGAATCTACCTCCTGAAATCTGTTTCCTGCAATTCTGCCTTGATTTCAAATCCTCTTCTTTGCCTTCCCTCAATATATTTGTGGACGAGAGTTATCATTTATAACTCTGCAGGTTTGTGAATTGCAGTGCCCTGGACCTCCATTTTACAACTCGCTTTTTTGGGAGCTGGCCGCAAAAGCGCAGGATGGCTTCAGGCCCTGTTCTGGTTCCGGGGGGCAGGCTGAGCCTGTGGTTAATTCTTCTTCCTGATGGGAAAATAGAGTGACCTGTGCCTGTCCCAACACCAAGAGCTAGTCTCTCGTTGGTTCCCCGTCTTCCCGTTCATCCTCAGGACAAATTGCAACCTGTACGGAACAGGAGGTTAAAGGTGCTGATTTTCCAAGTAGGGAGATTGCTAGTAAAGCGGCTGGAATGGCGAACCCGGGCACAAGGAGATGAGAAATGAGGTGCGTTTTAGAAACCTTTCCCCATCACACGGTGTACTATCTTCTGGGTTTCTCATGCATGTTTTCGATGTAGGAAGATGCCCTTGAAGCTGGAGATTTGGGACCCATTCGATGGGTACCACGCAGTATTACTTTAAAGGGTCTGCGTTTGCTCACCCAACCTCACCATACCTCTCAGCCCCAAGAGTGTCCACCCTTATGTCTCATCCAGCTGTGGGTCTAGATATGGTCAATCCAGGTTGCATCACAGCCCCTGAACGCATTGTGTAAGAATTTCTCTCTCTTTCACTGTCGTTGTTTCATGGGTTTTTCAAAGTAATTTATTTTCATAATGGGGTTTAGCTGCTTTTCACTGCTGTGTTTATGCCGCTTTACACCCACTTGACACACTAACAGAGAGATATCAATACATAGGTTTTAAGATTATTACTAGTCAGATATATTCTTGTGCGGTGAATAGGGCGTGTTGAGTCCAGTTCTCTGAGCAAGGAGTAGGTCTTGTCTATTACATATTGGGTTTATGGAACGGTATCTGAGCTAATTTGATACCCTTGTTTTATGTATCACCCCACCTCACCTTTCCCGTTAAGCAGCCATAGTCTGTTTTCTGCATGTGTGACTCTGTTCTGTTTTGTAATTCAGTTCAAGTGTAACGGTTTTTACATTCCCTCTAAAAGTGATACCTTATGAGAAGTGACCTTTTCTGTGTGACTTATTTCACTTAGAATCGTCGTACCTAAATCCACTCATCATGCTGCTACTAACCTTATGACATTGATTTCATGGCTGAGTGATATTCCATTGTACATAAGGACCACAACTTCTTTATCCATTTTTCTCTTTCCTGGGATATTTAAGGTGGAATGAAGTGGAGGTCCTTGTCAACAGAGCAGCCCTCAACTTTGGGGTGCTTGTGTCTTGCTGATTTTTCATTTTCCCAATTTATACCCCCATGAGTGGAAGTGCCCTATGCTCTCTAAGCTGTGTTTTTCAGATGTTTCAGGACTCACCGGACACTTCTCCAGAGTGGCTCTTGGCAATTTACATCCCGCCCATCAGTGTAGCAAGGCTCCCATTTCTCCATGGCCTGTCCTGCATTTCTGGTTTTGACACTTTTTTCAGCATGGCCCTTTTGACGGATGGGAAGCGAGACTTCTCTGTAGCGCTGATTTGCCTTTCCAGGTTGCTTGGTTGGCCAAAAAGGGCGTATGCGTTTTTTCCTGAATATATTCAGGAAAAAACGCATACGCCCTTTTTGGCCAAGGGCATCATTGTCAACGTTTTGTCGCTTTTCATGTGCTTTAAAGGCGATTCGTATCTACCTCCTGAAATCTGTTTCGTGCAATTCTGCCTTGATTTCAAATCCTCTTCTTTGCCTTCCCTCAATATATTTGTGGACGAGAGTTATCATTTATAACTCTGCAGGTTTGTGAATTGCAGTGCCCTGAACCTCCATTTTACAACTCGCTTTTTTGGGAGCTGGCCGCAAAAGCGCAGGATGGCTTCAGGCCCTGTTCTGGTTCCGGGGGGCAGGCTGAGCCTGTGGTTAATTCTTCTTCCTGATGGGAAAATAGAGTGACCTGTGCCTGTCCCGACACCAAGAGCTAGTCTCTCGTTGGTTCCCCGTCTTCCCGTTCATCCTCAGGACAAATTGCAACCTGTACGGAACAGGAGGTTAAAGGTGCTGATGCTCCAAGTAGGGAGATTGCTAGTAACGCGGCTGGAATGGCGAACCCGGGCACAAGGAGATGAGAAATGAGGTGCGTTTTAGAAACCTTTCCCCATCACACGGTGTACCATCTTCTGGGTTTCTCATGCATGTTTTCGATGTAGGAAGATGCCCTTGAACCTGGAGATTTGGGACCCATGCGATGGGTACCACGCAGTATTACTTTAAAGGGTCTGCGTTTGCTCACCCAACCTCACCAAACCTCTCAGCCCCAAGAGTGTCCACCCTTATGTCTCATCCAGCTGTGGGTCTAGATATGGTCAATCCAGGTTGCATCACAGCCCCTGAACTCATTGTGTAAGAATTTCTATCTCTTTCACTGTCGTTGTTTCATGGGTTTTTCAAAGTAATTTATTTTCATAATGGGGTTTAGCTGCTTTTCACGGCTGTGTTTATGCCGCTTTACACCCACTTGACACACTAACAGAGAGATATCAATACATAGGTTTTAAGATTATTACTAGTCAGATATATTCTTGTGCGGTGAATAGGGCGTGTTGAGTCCAGTTCTCTGAGCAAGGAGTAGGTCTTGTCTACTACATATTGGGTTTATGGAACGGTATCTGAGCTAATTTGATACCCTTGTTTTATGTATCACCCCACCTCACCTTTCCCGTTAAGCAGCCATAGTCTGTTTTCTGCATGTGTGACTCTGTTCTGTTTTGTAATTCAGTTCAAGTGTAACGGTTTTTACATTCCCTCTAAAAGTGATACCTTATGAGAAGTGTCCTTTTCTGTGTGACTTATTTCACTTAGAATCGTCGTACCTAAATCCACTCATCATGCTGCTACTAACCTTATGACATTGATTTCATGGCTGAGTGATATTCCATTGTACATGAGGACCACAACTTCTTTATCCATTTTTCTCTTTCCTTGGATATTTAAGGTGGAATGAAGTGGAGGTCCTTGTCAACAGAGCAGCCCTAAACTTTGGGGTGCTTGTGTCTTGCTGATTTTTCATTTTCCCAATTTATACCCCCATGAGTAGAAGTGCCCTATGCTCTCTAAGCTGTGTTTTTCAGATGTTTCAGGACACACCGTACACTTCTCCAGAGTGGCTGTTGGCAATTTACATCCCGCCCATCAGTGTAGCAAGGCTCCCATTTCTCCATGGCCTGTCCTGCATTTCTGGTTTTGACACTTTTTTCAGCATGGCCCTTTTGACCGATGGGAAGCGAGACTTCTTTGTAGCGCTGATTTGCCTTTCCAGGTTGCTTGGTTGGCCAAAAAGGGCGTATGCGTTTTTTCCTGAATATATTCAGGAAAAAACGCATACGCCCTTTTTGGCCAAGGGCATCATTGTCAACGTTTTGCCGCTTTTCATGTGCTTTAAAGGCGATTCGAATCTACCTCCTGAAATCTGTTTCCTGCAATTCTGCCTTGATTTCAAATCCTCTTCTTTGCCTTCCCTCAATATATTTGTGGACGAGAGTTATCATTTATAACTCTGCAGGTTTGTGAATTGCAGTGCCCTGGACCTCCATTTTACAACTCGCTTTTTTGGGAGCTGGCCGCAAAAGCGCAGGATGGCTTCAGGCCCTGTTCTGGTTCCGGGGGGCAGGCTGAGCCTGTGGTTAATTCTTCTTCCTGATGGGAAAATAGAGTGACCTGTGCCTGTCCCAACACCAAGAGCTAGTCTCTCGTTGGTTCCCCGTCTTCCCGTTCATCCTCAGGACAAATTGCAACCTGTACGGAACAGGAGGTTAAAGGTGCTGATTTTCCAAGTAGGGAGATTGCTAGTAAAGCGGCTGGAATGGCGAACCCGGGCACAAGGAGATGAGAAATGAGGTGCGTTTTAGAAACCTTTCCCCATCACACGGTGTACCATCTTCTGGGTTTCTCATGCATGTTTTCGATGTAGGAAGATGCCCTTGAAGCTGGAGATTTGGGACCCATTCGATGGGTACCACGCAGTATTACTTTAAAGGGTCTGCGTTTGCTCACCCAACCTCACCAAACCTCTCAGCCCCAAGAGTGTCCACCCTTATGTCTCATCCAGCTGTGGGTCTAGATATGGTCAATCCAGGTTGCATCACAGCCCCTGAACGCATTGTGTAAGAATTTCTCTCTCTTTCACTGTCGTTGTTTCATGGGTTTTTCAAAGTAATTTATTTTCATAATGGGGTTTAGCTGCTTTTCACTGCTGTGTTTATGCCGCTTTACACCCACTTGACACACTAACAGAGAGATATCAATACATAGGTTTTAAGATTATTACTAGTCAGATATATTCTTGTGCGGTGAATAGGGCGTGTTGAGTCCAGTTCTCTGAGCAAGGAGTAGGTCTTGTCTATTACATATTGGGTTTATGGAACGGTATCTGAGCTAATTTGATACCCTTGTTTTATGTATCACCCCACCTCACCTTTCCCGTTAAGCAGCCATAGTCTGTTTTCTGCATGTGTGACTCTGTTCTGTTTTGTAATTCAGTTCAAGTGTAACGGTTTTTACATTCCCTCTAAAAGTGATACCTTATGAGAAGTGACCTTTTCTGTGTGACTTATTTCACTTAGAATCGTCGTACCTAAATCCACTCATCATGCTGCTACTAACCTTATGACATTGATTTCATGGCTGAGTGATATTCCATTGTACATAAGGACCACAACTTCTTTATCCATTTTTCTCTTTCCTGGGATATTTAAGGTGGAATGAAGTGGAGGTCCTTGTCAACAGAGCAGCCCTCAACTTTGGGGTGCTTGTGTCTTGCTGATTTTTCATTTTCCCAATTTATACCCCCATGAGTGGAAGTGCCCTATGCTCTCTAAGCTGTGTTTTTCAGATGTTTCAGGACTCACCGGACACTTCTCCAGAGTGGCTCTTGGCAATTTACATCCCGCCCATCAGTGTAGCAAGGCTCCCATTTCTCCATGGCCTGTCCTGCATTTCTGGTTTTGACACTTTTTTCAGCATGGCCCTTTTGACGGATGGGAAGCGAGACTTCTCTGTAGCGCTGATTTGCCTTTCCAGGTTGCTTGGTTGGCCAAAAAGGGCGTATGCGTTTTTTCCTGAATATATTCAGGAAAAAACGCATACGCCCTTTTTGGCCAAGGGCATCATTGTCAACGTTTTGTCGCTTTTCATGTGCTTTAAAGGCGATTCGTATCTACCTCCTGAAATCTGTTTCGTGCAATTCTGCCTTGATTTCAAATCCTCTTCTTTGCCTTCCCTCAATATATTTGTGGACGAGAGTTATCATTTATAACTCTGCAGGTTTGTGAATTGCAGTGCCCTGAACCTCCATTTTACAACTCGCTTTTTTGGGAGCTGGCCGCAAAAGCGCAGGATGGCTTCAGGCCCTGTTCTGGTTCCGGGGGGCAGGCTGAGCCTGTGGTTAATTCTTCTTCCTGATGGGAAAATAGAGTGACCTGTGCCTGTCCCGACACCAAGAGCTAGTCTCTCGTTGGTTCCCCGTCTTCCCGTTCATCCTCAGGACAAATTGCAACCTGTACGGAACAGGAGGTTAAAGGTGCTGATGCTCCAAGTAGGGAGATTGCTAGTAACGCGGCTGGAATGGCGAACCCGGGCACAAGGAGATGAGAAATGAGGTGCGTTTTAGAAACCTTTCCCCATCACACGGTGTACCATCTTCTGGGTTTCTCATGCATGTTTTCGATGTAGGAAGATGCCCTTGAACCTGGAGATTTGGGACCCATGCGATGGGTACCACGCAGTATTACTTTAAAGGGTCTGCGTTTGCTCACCCAACCTCACCAAACCTCTCAGCCCCAAGAGTGTCCACCCTTATGTCTCATCCAGCTGTGGGTCTAGATATGGTCAATCCAGGTTGCATCACAGCCCCTGAACTCATTGTGTAAGAATTTCTATCTCTTTCACTGTCGTTGTTTCATGGGTTTTTCAAAGTAATTTATTTTCATAATGGGGTTTAGCTGCTTTTCACGGCTGTGTTTATGCCGCTTTACACCCACTTGACACACTAACAGAGAGATATCAATACATAGGTTTTAAGATTATTACTAGTCAGATATATTCTTGTGCGGTGAATAGGGCGTGTTGAGTCCAGTTCTCTGAGCAAGGAGTAGGTCTTGTCTACTACATATTGGGTTTATGGAACGGTATCTGAGCTAATTTGATACCCTTGTTTTATGTATCACCCCACCTCACCTTTCCCGTTAAGCAGCCATAGTCTGTTTTCTGCATGTGTGACTCTGTTCTGTTTTGTAATTCAGTTCAAGTGTAACGGTTTTTACATTCCCTCTAAAAGTGATACCTTATGAGAAGTGTCCTTTTCTGTGTGACTTATTTCACTTAGAATCGTCGTACCTAAATCCACTCATCATGCTGCTACTAACCTTATGACATTGATTTCATGGCTGAGTGATATTCCATTGTACATGAGGACCACAACTTCTTTATCCATTTTTCTCTTTCCTTGGATATTTAAGGTGGAATGAAGTGGAGGTCCTTGTCAACAGAGCAGCCCTAAACTTTGGGGTGCTTGTGTCTTGCTGATTTTTCATTTTCCCAATTTATACCCCCATGAGTAGAAGTGCCCTATGCTCTCTAAGCTGTGTTTTTCAGATGTTTCAGGACACACCGTACACTTCTCCAGAGTGGCTGTTGGCAATTTACATCCCGCCCATCAGTGTAGCAAGGCTCCCATTTCTCCATGGCCTGTCCTGCATTTCTGGTTTTGACACTTTTTTCAGCATGGCCCTTTTGACCGATGGGAAGCGAGACTTCTTTGTAGCGCTGATTTGCCTTTCCAGGTTGCTTGGTTGGCCAAAAAGGGCGTATGCGTTTTTTCCTGAATATATTCAGGAAAAAACGCATACGCCCTTTTTGGCCAAGGGCATCATTGTCAACGTTTTGCCGCTTTTCATGTGCTTTAAAGGCGATTCGAATCTACCTCCTGAAATCTGTTTCCTGCAATTCTGCCTTGATTTCAAATCCTCTTCTTTGCCTTCCCTCAATATATTTGTGGACGAGAGTTATCATTTATAACTCTGCAGGTTTGTGAATTGCAGTGCCCTGGACCTCCATTTTACATCTCGCTTTTTTGGGAGCTGGCCGCAAAAGCGCAGGATGGCTTCAGGCCCTGTTCTGGTTCCGGGGGGCAGGCTGAGCCTGTGGTTAATTCTTCTTCCTGATGGGAAAATAGAGTGACCTGTGCCTGTCCCAACACCAAGAGCTAGTCTCTCGTTGGTTCCCCGTCTTCCCGTTCATCCTCAGGACAAATTGCAACCTGTACGGAACAGGAGGTTAAAGGTGCTGATTTTCCAAGTAGGGAGATTGCTAGTAAAGCGGCTGGAATGGCGAACCCGGGCACAAGGAGATGAGAAATGAGGTGCGTTTTAGAAACCTTTCCCCATCACACGGTGTACCATCTTCTGGGTTTCTCATGCATGTTTTCGATGTAGGAAGATGCCCTTGAAGCTGGAGATTTGGGACCCATTCGATGGGTACCACGCAGTATTACTTTAAAGGGTCTGCGTTTGCTCACCCAACCTCACCAAACCTCTCAGCCCCAAGAGTGTCCACCCTTATGTCTCATCCAGCTGTGGGTCTAGATATGGTCAATCCAGGTTGCATCACAGCCCCTGAACGCATTGTGTAAGAATTTCTCTCTCTTTCACTGTCGTTGTTTCATGGGTTTTTCAAAGTAATTTATTTTCATAATGGGGTTTAGCTGCTTTTCACTGCTGTGTTTATGCCGCTTTACACCCACTTGACACACTAACAGAGAGATATCAATACATAGGTTTTAAGATTATTACTAGTCAGATATATTCTTGTGCGGTGAATAGGGCGTGTTGAGTCCAGTTCTCTGAGCAAGGAGTAGGTCTTGTCTACTACATATTGGGTTTATGGAACGGTATCTGAGCTAATTTGATACCCTTGTTTTATGTATCACCCCACCTCACCTTTCCCGTTAAGCAGCCATAGTCTGTTTTCTGCATGTGTGACTCTGTTCTGTTTTGTAATTCAGTTCAAGTGTAACGGTTTTTACATTCCCTCTAAAAGTGATACCTTATGAGAAGTGACCTTTTCTGTGTGACTTATTTCACTTAGAATCGTCGTACCTAAATCCACTCATCATGCTGCTACTAACCTTATGACATTGATTTCATGGCTGAGTGATATTCCATTGTACATAAGGACCACAACTTCTTTATCCATTTTTCTCTTTCCTGGGATATTTAAGGTGGAATGAAGTGGAGGTCCTTGTCAACAGAGCAGCCCTCAACTTTGGGGTGCTTGTGTCTTGCTGATTTTTCATTTTCCCAATTTATACCCCCATGAGTGGAAGTGCCCTATGCTCTCTAAGCTGTGTTTTTTAGATGTTTCAGGACTCACCGTACACTTCTCCAGAGTGGCTGTTGGCAATTTACATCCCGCCCATCAGTGTAGCAAGGCTCCCATTTCTCCATGGCCTGTCCTGCATTTCTGGTTTTGACACTTTTTTCAGCATGGCCCTTTTGACGGATGGGAAGCGAGACTTCTCTGTAGCGCTGATTTGCCTTTCCAGGTTGCTTGGTTGGCCAAAAAGGGTGTATGCGTTTTTTCCTGAATATATTCAGGAAAAAACGCATACGCCCTTTTTGGCCAAGGGCATCATTGTCAACGTTTTGCCGCTTTTCATGTGCTTTAAAGGCGATTCGTATCTACCTCCTGAAATCTGTTTCGTGCAATTCTGCCTTGATTTCAAATCCTCTTCTTTGCCTTCCCTCAATATATTTGTGGACGAGAGTTATCATTTATAACTCTGCAGGTTTGTGAATTGCAGTGCCCTGAACCTCCATTTTACAACTCGCTTTTTTGGGAGCTGGCCGCAAAAGCGCAGGATGGCTTCAGGCCCTGTTCTGGTTCCGGGGGGCAGGCTGAGCCTGTGGTTAATTCTTCTTCCTGATGGGAAAATAGAGTGACCTGTGCCTGTCCCGACACCAAGAGCTAGTCTCTCGTTGGTTCCCCGTCTTCCCGTTCATCCTCAGGACAAATTGCAACCTGTACGGAACAGGAGGTTAAAGGTGCTGATGCTCCAAGTAGGGAGATTGCTAATAACGCGGCTGGAATGGCGATCCCGGGCACAAGGAGATGAGAAATGAGGTGCGTTTTAGAAACCTTTCCCCATCACACGGTGTACCATCTTCTGGGGTTCTCATGCATGTTTTCGATGTAGGAAGATGCCCTTGAACCTGGAGATTTGGGACCCATGCGATGGGTACCACGCAGTATTACTTTAAAGGGTCTGCGTTTGCTCACCCAACCTCACCAAACCTCTCAGCCCCAAGAGTGTCCACCCTTATGTCTCATCCAGCTGTGGGTCTAGATATGGTCAATCCAGGTTGCATCACAGCCCCTGAACTCATTGTGTAAGAATTTCTATCTCTTTCACTGTCGTTGTTTCATGGGTTTTTCAAAGTAATTTATTTTCATAATGGGGTTTAGCTGCTTTTCACGGCTGTGTTTATGCCGCTTTACACCCACTTGACACACTAACAGAGAGATATCAATACATAGGTTTTAAGATTATTACTAGTCAGATATATTCTTGTGCGGTGAATAGGGCGTGTTGAGTCCAGTTCTCTGAGCAAGGAGTAGGTCTTGTCTACTACATATTGGGTTTATGGAACGGTATCTGAGCTAATTTGATACCCTTGTTTTATGTATCACCCCACCTCACCTTTCCCGTTAAGCAGCCATAGTCTGTTTTCTGCATGTGTGACTCTGTTCTGTTTTGTAATTCAGTTCAAGTGTAACGGTTTTTACATTCCCTCTAAAAGTGATACCTTATGAGAAGTGTCCTTTTCTGTGTGACTTATTTCACTTAGAATCGTCGTACCTAAATCCACTCATCATGCTGCTACTAACCTTATGACATTGATTTCATGGCTGAGTGATATTCCATTGTACATAAGGACCACAACTTCTTTATCCATTTTTCTCTTTCCTTGGATATTTAAGGTGGAATGAACTGGAGGTCCTTGTCAACAGAGCAGCCCTCAACTTTGGGGTGCTTGTGTCTTGCTGATTTTTCATTTTCCCAATTTATACCCCCATGAGTGGAAGTGCCCTATGCTCTCTAAGCTGTGTTTTTTAGATGTTTCAGGACTCACCGTACACTTCTCCAGAGTGGCTGTTGGCAATTTACATCCCGCCCATCAGTGTAGCAAGGCTCCCATTTCTCCATGGCCTGTCCTGCATTTCTGGTTTTGACACTTTTTTCAGCATGGCCCTTTTGTCCGATGGGAAGCAAGACTTCTCTGTAGCGCTGATTTGCCTTTCCAGGTTGCTTGGTTGGCCAAAAAGGGTGTATGCGTTTTTTCCTGAATATATTCAGGAAAAAACGCAAACGCCCTTTTTGGCCAAGGGCATCATTGTCAACGTTTTGCCGCTTTTCATGTGCTTTAAAGGCGATTCGTATCTACCTCCTGAAATCTGTTTCCTGCAATTCTGCCTTGATTTCAAATCCTCTTCTTTGCCTTCCCTCAATATATTTGTGGACGAGAGTTATCATTTATAACTCTGCAGGTTTGTGAATTGCAGTGCCCTGAACCTCCATTTTACAACTCGCTTTTTTGGGAGCTGGCCGCAAAAGCGCAGGATGGCTTCAGGCCCTGTTCTGGTTCCGGGGGGCAGGCTGAGCCTGTGGTTAATTCTTCTTCCTGATGGGAAAATAGAGTGACCTGTGCCTGTCCCGACACCAAGAGCTAGTCTCTCGTTGGTTCCCCGTCTTCCCGTTCATCCTCAGGACAAATTGCAACCTGTACGGAACAGGAGGTTAAAGGTGCTGATGCTCCAAGTAGGGAGATTGCTAGTAAATCGGCTGGAATGGCGAACCCGGGCACAAGGAGATGAGAAATGAGGTGCGTTTTAGAAACCTTTCCCAATCACACGGTGTACCATCTTCTGGGTTTCTCATGCATGTTTTCGATGTAGGAAGATGCCCTTGAACCTGGAGATTTGGGACCCATGCGATGGGTACCACGCAGTATTACTTTAAAGGGTCTGCGTTTGCTCACCCAACCTCACCAAACCTCTCAGCCCCAAGAGTGTCCACCCTTATGTCTCATCCAGCTGTGGGTCTAGATATGGTCAATCCAGGTTGCATCACAGCCCCTGAACTCATTGTGTAAGAATTTCTATCTCTTTCACTGTCGTTGTTTCATGGGTTTTTCAAAGTAATTTATTTTCATAATGGGGTTTAGCTGCTTTTCACGGCTGTGTTTATGCCGCTTTACACCCACTTGACACACTAACAGAGAGATATCAATACATAGGTTTTAAGATTATTACTAGTCAGATATATTCTTGTGCGGTGAATAGGGCGTGTTGAGTCCAGTTCTCTGAGCAAGGAGTAGGTCTTGTCTACTACATATTGGGTTGATGGAACGGTATCTGAGCTAATTTGATACCCTTGTTTTATGTATCACCCCACCTCACCTTTCCCGTTAAGCAGCCATAGTCTGTTTTCTGCATGTGTGACTCTGTTCTGTTTTGTAATTCAGTTCAAGTGTAACGGTTTTTACATTCCCTCTAAAAGTGATACCTTATGAGAAGTGTCCTTTTCTGTGTGACTTATTTCACTTAGAATCGTCGTACCTAAATCCACTCATCATGCTGCTACTAACCTTATGACATTGATTTCATGGCTGAGTGATATTCCATTGTACATAAGGACCACAACTTCTTTATCCATTTTTCTCTTTCCTGGGATATTTAAGGTGGAATGAAGTGGAGGTCCTTGTCAACAGAGCAGCCCTAAACTTTGGGGTGCTTGTGTTTTGCTGATTTTTCATTTTCCCAATTTATACCCCCATGAGTGGAAGTGCCCTATGCTTTCTAAGCTGTGTTTTTTAGATGTTTCAGGACACACCGTACACTTCTCCAGAGTGGCTGTTGGCAATTTACATCCCGCCCATCAGTGTAGCAAGGCTCCCATTTCTCCATGGCCTGTCCTGCATTTCTGGTTTTGACACTTTTTTCAGCATGGCCCTTTTGACCGATGGGAAGCAAGACTTCTCTGTAGCGCTGATTTGCCTTTCCAGGTTGCTTGGTTGGCCAAAAAGGGCGTATGCGTTTTTTCCTGAATATATTCAGGAAAAAACGCATACGCCCTTTTTGGCCAAGGGCATCATTGTCAATGTTTTGCCGCTTTTCATGTGCTTTAAAGGCGATTCGTATCTACCTCCTGAAATCTGTTTCCTGCAATTCTGCCTTGATTTCAAATCCTCTTCTTTGCCTTCCCTCAATATATTTGTGGACGAGAGTTATCATTTATAACTCTGCAGGTTTGTGAATTGCAGTGCCCTGAACCTCCATTTTACAACTCTCTTTTTTGGGAGCTGGCCGCAAAAGCGCAGGATGGCTTCAGGCCCTGTTCTGGTTCCGGGGGGCAGGCTGAGCCTGTGGTTAATTCTTCTTCCTGATGGGAAAATAGAGTGACCTGTGCCTGTCCCGACACCAAGAGCTAGTCTCTCGTTGGTTCCCCGTCTTCCCGTTCATCCTCAGGACAAATTGCAACCTGTACGGAACAGGAGGTTAAAGGTGCTGATGCTCCAAGTAGGGAGATTGCTAGTAAATCGGCTGGAATGGCGAACCCGGGCACAAGGAGATGAGAAATGAGGTGCGTTTTAGAAACCTTTCCCCATCACACGGTGTACCATCTTCTGGGTTTCTCATGCATGTTTTCGATGTAGGAAGATGCCCTTGAAGCTGGAGATTTGGGACCCATGCGATGGGTACCACGCAGTATTACTTTAAAGGGTCTGCATTTGCTCACCCAACCTCACCAAACCTCTCAGCCCCAAGAGTGTCCACCCTTATGTCTCATCCAGCTGTGGGTCTAGATATGGTCAATCCAGGTTGCATCACAGCCCCTGAACTCATTGTGTAAGAATTTCTGTCTCTTTCACTGTCGTTGTTTCATGGGTTTTTCAAAGTAATTTATTTTCATAATGGGGTTTAGCTGCTTTTCACGGCTGTGTTTATGCCGCTTTACACCCACTTGACACACTAACAGAGAGATATCAATACATAGGTTTTAAGATTATTACTAGTCAGATATATTCTTGTGCGGTGAATAGGGCGTGTTGAGTCCAGTTCTCTGAGCAAGGAGTAGGTCTTGTATATTACATATTGGGTTTATGGAACGGTATCTGAGCTAATTTGATACCCTTGTTTTATGTATCACCCCACCTCACCTTTCCCGTTAAGCAGCCATAGTCTGTTTTCTGCATGTGTGACTCTGTTCTGTTTTGTAATTCAGTTCAAGTGTAACGGTTTTTACATTCCCTCTAAAAGTGATACCTTATGAGAAGTGTCCTTTTCTGTGTGACTTATTTCACTTAGAATCGTCATACCTAAATCCACTCATCATGCTGCTACTAACCTTATGACATTGATTACATGGCTGAGTGATATTCCATTGTACATAAAGACCACAACTTCTTTATCCATTTTTCTCTTTCCTTGGATATTTAAGGTGGAATGAAGTGGAGGTCCTTGTCAACAGAGCAGCCCTCAACTTTGGGGTGCTTGTGTCTTGCTGATTTTTCATTTTCCCAATTTATACCCCCATGAGTGGAAGTGCCCTATGCTCTCTAAGCTGTGTTTTTCAGATGTTTCAGGACTCACCGGACACTTCTCCAGAGTGGCTCTTGGCAATTTACATCCCGCCCATCAGTGTAGCAAGGCTCCCATTTCTCCATGGCCTGTCCTGCATTTCTGGTTTTGACACTTTTTTCAGCATGGCCCTTTTGACGGATGGGAAGCGAGACTTCTCTGTAGCGCTGATTTGCCTTTCCAGGTTGCTTGGTTGGCCAAAAAGGGCGTATGCGTTTTTTCCTGAATATATTCAGGAAAAAACGCATACGCCCTTTTTGGCCAAGGGCATCATTGTCAACGTTTTGCCGCTTTTCATGTGCTTTAAAGGCGATTCGTATCTACCTCCTGAAATCTGTTTCGTGCAATTCTGCCTTGATTTCAAATCCTCTTCTTTGCCTTCCCTCAATATATTTGTGGACGAGAGTTATCATTTATATCTCTGCAGGTTTGTGAATTGCAGTGCCCTGAACCTCCATTTTACAACTCGCTTTTTTGGGAGCTGGCCGCAAAAGCGCAGGATGGCTTCAGGCCCTGTTCTGGTTCCGGGGGGCAGGCTGAGCCTGTGGTTAATTCTTCTTCCTGATGGGAAAATAGAGTGACCTGTGCCTGTCCCGACACCAAGAGCTAGTCTCTCGTTGGTTCCCCGTCTTCCCGTTCATCCTCAGGACAAATTGCAACCTGTACGGAACAGGAGGTTAAAGGTGCTGATGCTCCAAGTAGGGAGATTGCTAGTAACGCGGCTGGAATGGCGAACCCGGGCACAAGGAGATGAGAAATGAGGTGCGTTTTAGAAACCTTTCCCCATCACACGGTGTACCATCTTCTGGGTTTCTCATGCATGTTTTCGATGTAGGAAGATGCCCTTGAACCTGGAGATTTGGGACCCATGCGATGGGTACCACGCAGTATTACTTTAAAGGGTCTGCGTTTGCTCACCCAACCTCACCAAACCTCTCAGCCCCAAGAGTGTCCACCCTTATGTCTCATCCAGCTGTGGGTCTAGATATGGTCAATCCAGGTTGCATCACAGCCCCTGAACTCATTGTGTAAGAATTTCTATCTCTTTCACTGTCGTTGTTTCATGGGTTTTTCAAAGTAATTTATTTTCATAATGGGGTTTAGCTGCTTTTCACGGCTGTGTTTATGCCGCTTTACACCCACTTGACACACTAACAGAGAGATATCAATACATAGGTTTTAAGATTATTACTAGTCAGATATATTCTTGTGCGGTGAATAGGGCGTGTTGAGTCCAGTTCTCTGAGCAAGGAGTAGGTCTTGTCTACTACATATTGGGTTTATGGAACGGTATCTGAGCTAATTTGATACCCTTGTTTTATGTATCACCAAACCTCACCTTTCCCGTTAAGCAGCCATAGTCTGTTTTCTGCATGTGTGACTCTGTTCTGTTTTGTAATTCAGTTCAAGTGTAACGGTTTTTACATTCCCTCTAAAAGTGATACCTTATGAGAAGTGTCCTTTTCTGTGTGACTTATTTCACTTAGAATCGTCGTACCTAAATCCACTCATCATGCTGCTACTAACCTTATGACATTGATTTCATGGCTGAGTGATATTCCATTGTACATGAGGACCACAACTTCTTTATCCATTTTTCTCTTTCCTTGGATATTTAAGGTGGAATGAAGTGGAGGTCCTTGTCAACAGAGCAGCCCTCAACTTTGGGGTGCTTGTGTCTTGCTGATTTTTCATTTTCCCAATTTATACCCCCATGAGTGGAAGTGCCCTATGCTCTCTAAGCTGTGTTTTTCAGATGTTTCAGGACACACCGTACACTTCTCCAGAGTGGCTGTTGGCAATTTACATCCCGCCCATCAGTGTAGCAAGGCTCCCATTTCTCCATGGCCTGTCCTGCATTTCTGGTTTTGACACTTTTTTCAGCATGGCCCTTTTGACCGATGGGAAGCGAGACTTCTTTGTAGCACTGATTTGCCTTTCCAGGTTGCTTGGTTGGCCAAAAAGGGCGTATGCGTTTTTTCCTGAATATATTCAGGAAAAAACGCATACGCCCTTTTTGGCCAAGGGCATCATTGTCAACGTTTTGCCGCTTTTCATGTGCTTTAAAGGCGATTCGAATCTACCTCCTGAAATCTGTTTCCTGCAATTCTGCCTTGATTTCAAATCCTCTTCTTTGCCTTCCCTCAATATATTTGTGGACGAGAGTTATCATTTATAACTCTGCAGGTTTGTGAATTGCAGTGCCCTGGACCTCCATTTTACAACTCGCTTTTTTGGGAGCTGGCCGCAAAAGCGCAGGATGGCTTCAGGCCCTGTTCTGGTTCCGGGGGGCAGGCTGAGCCTGTGGTTAATTCTTCTTCCTGATGGGAAAATAGAGTGACCTGTGCCTGTCCCAACACCAAGAGCTAGTCTCTCGTTGGTTCCCCGTCTTCCCGTTCATCCTCAGGACAAATTGCAACCTGTATGGAACAGGAGGTTAAAGGTGCTGATTTTCCAAGTAGGGAGATTGCTAGTAAAGCGGCTGGAATGGCGAACCCGGGCACAAGGAGATGAGAAATGAGGTGCGTTTTAGAAACCTTTCCCCATCACACGGTGTACTATCTTCTGGGTTTCTCATGCATGTTTTCGATGTAGGAAGATGCCCTTGAAGCTGGAGATTTGGGACCCATTCGATGGGTACCACGCAGTATTACTTTAAAGGGTCTGCGTTTGCTCACCCAACCTCACCAAACCTCTCAGCCCCAAGAGTGTCCACCCTTATGTCTCATCCAGCTGTGGGTCTAGATATGGTCAATCCAGGTTGCATCACAGCCCCTGAACGCATTGTGTAAGAATTTCTCTCTCTTTCACTGTCGTTGTTTCATGGGTTTTTCAAAGTAATTTATTTTCATAATGGGGTTTAGCTGCTTTTCACTGCTGTGTTTATGCCGCTTTACACCCACTTGACACACTAACAGAGAGATATCAATACATAGGTTTTAAGATTATTAATAGTCAGATATATTCTTGTGCGGTGAATAGGGCGTGTTGAGTCCAGTTCTCTGAGCAAGGAGTAGGTCTTGTCTATTACATATTGGGTTTATGGAACGGTATCTGAGCTAATTTGATACCCTTGTTTTATGTATCACCCCACCTCACCTTTCCCGTTAAGCAGCCATAGTCTGTTTTCTGCATGTGTGACTCTGTTCTGTTTTGTAATTCAGTTCAAGTGTAACGGTTTTTACATTCCCTCTAAAAGTGATACCTTATGAGAAGTGACCTTTTCTGTGTGACTTATTTCACTTAGAATCGTCGTACCTAAATCCACTCATCATGCTGCTACTAACCTTATGACATTGATTTCATGGCTGAGTGATATTCCATTGTACATAAGGACCACAACTTCTTTATCCATTTTTCTCTTTCCTGGGATATTTAAGGTGGAATGAAGTGGAGGTCCTTGTCAACAGAGCAGCCCTCAACTTTGGGGTGCTTGTGTCTTGCTGATTTTTCATTTTCCCAATTTATACCCCCATGAGTGGAAGTGCCCTATGCTCTCTAAGCTGTGTTTTTCAGATGTTTCAGGACTCACCGGACACTTCTCCAGAGTGGCTCTTGGCAATTTACATCCCGCCCATCAGTGTAGCAAGGCTCCCATTTCTCCATGGCCTGTCCTGCATTTCTGCTTTTGACACTTTTTTCAGCATGGCCCTTTTGACGGATGGGAAGCGAGACTTCTCTGTAGCGCTGATTTGCCTTTCCAGGTTGCTTGGTTGGCCAAAAAGGGCGTATGCGTTTTTTCCTGAATATATTCAGGAAAAAACGCATACGCCCTTTTTGGCCAAGGGCATCATTGTCAACGTTTTGCCGCTTTTCATGTGCTTTAAAGGCGATTCGTATCTACCTCCTGAAATCTGTTTCGTGCAATTCTGCCTTGATTTCAAATCCTCTTCTTTGCCTTCCCTCAATATATTTGTGGACGAGAGTTATCATTTATAACTCTGCAGGTTTGTGAATTGCAGTGCCCTGAAACTCCATTTTACAACTCGCTTTTTTGGGAGCTGGCCGCAAAAGCGCAGGATGGCTTCAGGCCCTGTTCTGGTTCCGGGGGGCAGGCTGAGCCTGTGGTTAATTCTTCTTCCTGATGGGAAAATAGAGTGACCTGTGCCTGTCCCGACACCAAGAGCTAGTCTCTCGTTGGTTCCCCGTCTTCCCGTTCATCCTCAGGACAAATTGCAACCTGTACGGAACAGGAGGTTAAAGGTGCTGATGCTCCAAGTAGGGAGATTGCTAATAACGCGGCTGGAATGGCGAACCCGGGCACAAGGAGATGAGAAATGAGGTGCGTTTTAGAAACCTTTCCCCATCACATGGTGTACCATCTTCTGGGTTTCTCATGCATGTTTTCGATGTAGGAAGATGCCCTTGAACCTGGAGATTTGGGACCCATGCGATGGGTACCACGCAGTATTACTTTTAAGGGTCTGCGTTTGCTCACCCAACCTCACCAAACCTCTCAGCCCCAAGAGTGTCCACCCTTATGTCTCATCCAGCTGTGGGTCTAGATATGGTCAATCCAGGTTGCATCACAGCCCCTGAACTCATTGTGTAAGAATTTCTATCTCTTTCACTGTCGTTGTTTCATGGGTTTTTCAAAGTAATTTATTTTCATAATGGGGTTTAGCTGCTTTTCACGGCTGTGTTTATGCCGCTTTACACCCACTTGACACACTAACAGAGAGATATCAATACATAGGTTTTAAGATTATTACTAGTCAGATATATTCTTGTGCGGTGAATAGGGCGTGTTGAGTCCAGTTCTCTGAGCAAGGAGTAGGTCTTGTCTACTACATATTGGGTTTATGGAACGGTATCTGAGCTAATTTGATACCCTTGTTTTATGTATCACCCCACCTCACCTTTCCCGTTAAGCAGCCATAGTCTGTTTTCTGCATGTGTGACTCTGTTCTGTTTTGTAATTCAGTTCAAGTGTAACGGTTTTTACATTCCCTCTAAAAGTGATACCTTATGAGAAGTGTCCTTTTCTGTGTGACTTATTTCACTTAGAATCGTCGTACCTAAATCCACTCATCATGCTGCTACTAACCTTATGACATTGATTTCATGGCTGAGTGATATTCCATTGTACATGAGGACCACAACTTCTTTATCCATTTTTCTCTTTCCTTGGATATTTAAGGTGGAATGAAGTGGAGGTCCTTGTCAACAGAGCAGCCCTCAACTTTGGGGTGCTTGTGTCTTGCTGATTTTTCATTTTCCCAATTTATACCCCCATGAGTAGAAGTGCCCTATGCTCTCTAAGCTGTGTTTTTCAGATGTTTCAGGACACACCGTACACTTCTCCAGAGTGGCTGTTGGCAATTTACATCCCGCCCATCAGTGTAGCAAGGCTCCCATTTCTCCATGGCCTGTCCTGCATTTCTGGTTTTGACACTTTTTTCAGCATGGCCCTTTTGACCGATGGGAAGCGAGACTTCTCTGTAGCGCTGATTTGCCTTTCCAGGTTGCTTGGTTGGCCAAAAAGGGCGTATGCGTTTTTTCCTGAATATATTCAGGAAAAAACGCATACGCCCTTTTTGGCCAAGGGCATCATTGTCAACGTTTTGCCGCTTTTCATGTGCTTTAAAGGCGATTCGAATCTACCTCCTGAAATCTGTTTCCTGCAATTCTGCCTTGATTTCAAATCCTCTTCTTTGCCTTCCCTCAATATATTTGTGGACGAGAGTTATCATTTATAACTCTGCAGGTTTGTGAATTGCAGTGCCCTGGACCTCCATTTTACAACTCGCTTTTTTGGGAGCTGGCCGCAAAAGCGCAGGATGGCTTCAGGCCCTGTTCTGGTTCCGGGGGGCAGGCTGAGCCTGTGGTTAATTCTTCTTCCTGATGGGAAAATAGAGTGACCTGTGCCTGTCCCAACACCAAGAGCTAGTCTCTCGTTGGTTCCCCGTCTTCCCGTTCATCCTCAGGACAAATTGCAACCTGTATGGAACAGGAGGTTAAAGGTGCTGATTTTCCAAGTAGGGAGATTGCTAGTAAAGCGGCTGGAATGGCGAACCCGGGCACAAGGAGATGAGAAATGAGGTGCGTTTTAGAAACCTTTCCCCATCACACGGTGTACTATCTTCTGGGTTTCTCATGCATGTTTTCGATGTAGGAAGATGCCCTTGAAGCTGGAGATTTGGGACCCATTCGATGGGTACCACGCAGTATTACTTTAAAGGGTCTGCGTTTGCTCACCCAACCTCACCAAACCTCTCAGCCCCAAGAGTGTCCACCCTTATGTCTCATCCAGCTGTGGGTCTAGATATGGTCAATCCAGGTTGCATCACAGCCCCTGAACGCATTGTGTAAGAATTTCTCTCTCTTTCACTGTCGTTGTTTCATGGGTTTTTCAAAGTAATTTATTTTCATAATGGGGTTTAGCTGCTTTTCACTGCTGTGTTTATGCCGCTTTACACCCACTTGACACACTAACAGAGAGATATCAATACATAGGTTTTAAGATTATTAATAGTCAGATATATTCTTGTGCGGTGAATAGGGCGTGTTGAGTCCAGTTCTCTGAGCAAGGAGTAGGTCTTGTCTATTACATATTGGGTTTATGGAACGGTATCTGAGCTAATTTGATACCCTTGTTTTATGTATCACCCCACCTCACCTTTCCCGTTAAGCAGCCATAGTCTGTTTTCTGCATGTGTGACTCTGTTCTGTTTTGTAATTCAGTTCAAGTGTAACGGTTTTTACATTCCCTCTAAAAGTGATACCTTATGAGAAGTGACCTTTTCTGTGTGACTTATTTCACTTAGAATCGTCGTACCTAAATCCACTCATCATGCTGCTACTAACCTTATGACATTGATTTCATGGCTGAGTGATATTCCATTGTACATAAGGACCACAACTTCTTTATCCATTTTTCTCTTTCCTGGGATATTTAAGGTGGAATGAAGTGGAGGTCCTTGTCAACAGAGCAGCCCTCAACTTTGGGGTGCTTGTGTCTTGCTGATTTTTCATTTTCCCAATTTATACCCCCATGAGTGGAAGTGCCCTATGCTCTCTAAGCTGTGTTTTTCAGATGTTTCAGGACTCACCGGACACTTCTCCAGAGTGGCTCTTGGCAATTTACATCCCGCCCATCAGTGTAGCAAGGCTCCCATTTCTCCATGGCCTGTCCTGCATTTCTGGTTTTGACACTTTTTTCAGCATGGCCCTTTTGACGGATGGGAAGCGAGACTTCTCTGTAGCGCTGATTTGCCTTTCCAGGTTGCTTGGTTGGCCAAAAAGGGCGTATGCGTTTTTTCCTGAATATATTCAGGAAAAAACGCATACGCCCTTTTTGGCCAAGGGCATCATTGTCAACGTTTTGCCGCTTTTCATGTGCTTTAAAGGCGATTCGTATCTACCTCCTGAAATCTGTTTCGTGCAATTCTGCCTTGATTTCAAATCCTCTTCTTTGCCTTCCCTCAATATATTTGTGGACGAGAGTTATCATTTATAACTCTGCAGGTTTGTGAATTGCAGTGCCCTGAAACTCCATTTTACAACTCGCTTTTTTGGGAGCTGGCCGCAAAAGCGCAGGATGGCTTCAGGCCCTGTTCTGGTTCCGGGGGGCAGGCTGAGCCTGTGGTTAATTCTTCTTCCTGATGGGAAAATAGAGTGACCTGTGCCTGTCCCGACACCAAGAGCTAGTCTCTCGTTGGTTCCCCGTCTTCCCGTTCATCCTCAGGACAAATTGCAACCTGTACGGAACAGGAGGTTAAAGGTGCTGATGCTCCAAGTAGGGAGATTGCTAATAACGCGGCTGGAATGGCGAACCCGGGCACAAGGAGATGAGAAATGAGGTGCGTTTTAGAAACCTTTCCCCATCACACGGTGTACCATCTTCTGGGTTTCTCATGCATGTTTTCGATGTAGGAAGATGCCCTTGAACCTGGAGATTTGGGACCCATGCGATGGGTACCACGCAGTATTACTTTTAAGGGTCTGCGTTTGCTCACCCAACCTCACCAAACCTCTCAGCCCCAAGAGTGTCCACCCTTATGTCTCATCCAGCTGTGGGTCTAGATATGGTCAATCCAGGTTGCATCACAGCCCCTGAACTCATTGTGTAAGAATTTCTATCTCTTTCACTGTCGTTGTTTCATGGGTTTTTCAAAGTAATTTATTTTCATAATGGGGTTTAGCTGCTTTTCACGGCTGTGTTTATGCCGCTTTACACCCACTTGACACACTAACAGAGAGATATCAATACATAGGTTTTAAGATTATTACTAGTCAGATATATTCTTGTGCGGTGAATAGGGCGTGTTGAGTCCAGTTCTCTGAGCAAGGAGTAGGTCTTGTCTACTACATATTGGGTTTATGGAACGGTATCTGAGCTAATTTGATACCCTTGTTTTATGTATCACCCCACCTCACCTTTCCCGTTAAGCAGCCATAGTCTGTTTTCTGCATGTGTGACTCTGTTCTGTTTTGTAATTCAGTTCAAGTGTAACGGTTTTTACATTCCCTCTAAAAGTGATACCTTATGAGAAGTGTCCTTTTCTGTGTGACTTATTTCACTTAGAATCGTCGTACCTAAATCCACTCATCATGCTGCTACTAACCTTATGACATTGATTTCATGGCTGAGTGATATTCCATTGTACATGAGGACCACAACTTCTTTATCCATTTTTCTCTTTCCTTGGATATTTAAGGTGGAATGAAGTGGAGGTCCTTGTCAACAGAGCAGCCCTCAACTTTGGGGTGCTTGTGTCTTGCTGATTTTTCATTTTCCCAATTTATACCCCCATGAGTAGAAGTGCCCTATGCTCTCTAAGCTGTGTTTTTCAGATGTTTCAGGACACACCGTACACTTCTCCAGAGTGGCTGTTGGCAATTTACATCCCGCCCATCAGTGTAGCAAGGCTCCCATTTCTCCATGGCCTGTCCTGCATTTCTGGTTTTGACACTTTTTTCAGCATGGCCCTTTTGACCGATGGGAAGCGAGACTTCTTTGTAGCGCTGATTTGCCTTTCCAGGTTGCTTGGTTGGCCAAAAAGGGCGTATGCGTTTTTTCCTGAATATATTCAGGAAAAAACGCATACGCCCTTTTTGGCCAAGGGCATCATTGTCAACGTTTTGCCGCTTTTCATGTGCTTTAAAGGCGATTCGAATCTACCTCCTGAAATCTGTTTCCTGCAATTCTGCCTTGATTTCAAATCCTCTTCTTTGCCTTCCCTCAATATATTTGTGGACGAGAGTTATCATTTATAACTCTGCAGGTTTGTGAATTGCAGTGCCCTGGACCTCCATTTTACAACTCGCTTTTTTGGGAGCTGGCCGCAAAAGCGCAGGATGGCTTCAGGCCCTGTTCTGGTTCCGGGGGGCAGGCTGAGCCTGTGGTTAATTCTTCTTCCTGATGGGAAAATAGAGTGACCTGTGCCTGTCCCAACACCAAGAGCTAGTCTCTCGTTGGTTCCCCGTCTTCCCGTTCATCCTCAGGACAAATTGCAACCTGTACGGAACAGGAGGTTAAAGGTGCTGATTTTCCAAGTAGGGAGATTGCTAGTAAAGCGGCTGGAATGGCGAACCCGGGCACAAGGAGATGAGAAATGAGGTGCGTTTTAGAAACCTTTCCCCATCACACGGTGTACTATCTTCTGGGTTTCTCATGCATGTTTTCGATGTAGGAAGATGCCCTTGAAGCTGGAGATTTGGGACCCATTCGATGGGTACCACGCAGTATTACTTTAAAGGGTCTGCGTTTGCTCACCCAACCTCACCAAACCTCTCAGCCCCAAGAGTGTCCACCCTTATGTCTCATCCAGCTGTGGGTCTAGATATGGTCAATCCAGGTTGCATCACAGCCCCTGAACGCATTGTGTAAGAATTTCTCTCTCTTTCACTGTCGTTGTTTCATGGGTTTTTCAAAGTAATTTATTTTCATAATGGGGTTTAGCTGCTTTTCACTGCTGTGTTTATGCCGCTTTACACCCACTTGACACACTAACAGAGAGATATCAATACATAGGTTTTAAGATTATTAATAGTCAGATATATTCTTGTGCGGTGAATAGGGCGTGTTGAGTCCAGTTCTCTGAGCAAGGAGTAGGTCTTGTCTATTACATATTGGGTTTATGGAACGGTATCTGAGCTAATTTGATACCCTTGTTTTATGTATCACCCCACCTCACCTTTCCCGTTAAGCAGCCATAGTCTGTTTTCTGCATGTGTGACTCTGTTCTGTTTTGTAATTCAGTTCAAGTGTAACGGTTTTTACATTCCCTCTAAAAGTGATACCTTATGAGAAGTGACCTTTTCTGTGTGACTTATTTCACTTAGAATCGTCGTACCTAAATCCACTCATCATGCTGCTACTAACCTTATGACATTGATTTCATGGCTGAGTGATATTCCATTGTACATAAGGACCACAACTTCTTTATCCATTTTTCTCTTTCCTGGGATATTTAAGGTGGAATGAAGTGGAGGTCCTTGTCAACAGAGCAGCCCTCAACTTTGGGGTGCTTGTGTCTTGCTGATTTTTCATTTTCCCAATTTATACCCCCATGAGTGGAAGTGCCCTATGCTCTCTAAGCTGTGTTTTTTAGATGTTTCAGGACTCACCGTACACTTCTCCAGAGTGGCTGTTGGCAATTTACATCCCGCCCATCAGTGTAGCAAGGCTCCCATTTCTCCATGGCCTGTCCTGCATTTCTGGTTTTGACACTTTTTTCAGCATGGCCCTTTTGACGGATGGGAAGCGAGACTTCTCTGTAGCGCTGATTTGCCTTTCCAGGTTGCTTGGTTGGCCAAAAAGGGCGTATGCGTTTTTTCCTGAATATATTCAGGAAAAAACGCATACGCCCTTTTTGGCCAAGGGCATCATTGTCAACGTTTTGCCGCTTTTCATGTGCTTTAAAGGCGATTCGTATCTACCTCCTGAAATCTGTTTCGTGCAATTCTGCCTTGATTTCAAATCCTCTTCTTTGCCTTCCCTCAATATATTTGTGGACGAGAGTTATCATTTATAACTCTGCAGGTTTGTGAATTGCAGTGCCCTGAAACTCCATTTTACAACTCGCTTTTTTGGGAGCTGGCCGCAAAAGCGCAGGATGGCTTCAGGCCCTGTTCTGGTTCCGGGGGGCAGGCTGAGCCTGTGGTTAATTCTTCTTCCTGATGGGAAAATAGAGTGACCTGTGCCTGTCCCGACACCAAGAGCTAGTCTCTCGTTGGTTCCCCGTCTTCCCGTTCATCCTCAGGACAAATTGCAACCTGTACGGAACAGGAGGTTAAAGGTGCTGATGCTCCAAGTAGGGAGATTGCTAATAACGCGGCTGGAATGGCGAACCCGGGCACAAGGAGATGAGAAATGAGGTGCGTTTTAGAAACCTTTCCCCATCACATGGTGTACCATCTTCTGGGTTTCTCATGCATGTTTTCGATGTAGGAAGATGCCCTTGAACCTGGAGATTTGGGACCCATGCGATGGGTACCACGCAGTATTACTTTTAAGGGTCTGCGTTTGCTCACCCAACCTCACCAAACCTCTCAGCCCCAAGAGTGTCCACCCTTATGTCTCATCCAGCTGTGGGTCTAGATATGGTCAATCCAGGTTGCATCACAGCCCCTGAACTCATTGTGTAAGAATTTCTATCTCTTTCACTGTCGTTGTTTCATGGGTTTTTCAAAGTAATTTATTTTCATAATGGGGTTTAGCTGCTTTTCACGGCTGTGTTTATGCCGCTTTACACCCACTTGACACACTAACAGAGAGATATCAATACATAGGTTTTAAGATTATTACTAGTCAGATATATTCTTGTGCGGTGAATAGGGCGTGTTGAGTCCAGTTCTCTGAGCAAGGAGTAGGTCTTGTCTACTACATATTGGGTTTATGGAACGGTATCTGAGCTAATTTGATACCCTTGTTTTATGTATCACCCCACCTCACCTTTCCCGTTAAGCAGCCATAGTCTGTTTTCTGCATGTGTGACTCTGTTCTGTTTTGTAATTCAGTTCAAGTGTAACGGTTTTTACATTCCCTCTAAAAGTGATACCTTATGAGAAGTGTCCTTTTCTGTGTGACTTATTTCACTTAGAATCGTCGTACCTAAATCCACTCATCATGCTGCTACTAACCTTATGACATTGATTTCATGGCTGAGTGATATTCCATTGTACATGAGGACCACAACTTCTTTATCCATTTTTCTCTTTCCTTGGATATTTAAGGTGGAATGAAGTGGAGGTCCTTGTCAACAGAGCAGCCCTCAACTTTGGGGTGCTTGTGTCTTGCTGATTTTTCATTTTCCCAATTTATACCCCCATGAGTAGAAGTGCCCTATGCTCTCTAAGCTGTGTTTTTCAGATGTTTCAGGACACACCGTACACTTCTCCAGAGTGGCTGTTGGCAATTTACATCCCGCCCATCAGTGTAGCAAGGCTCCCATTTCTCCATGGCCTGTCCTGCATTTCTGGTTTTGACACTTTTTTCAGCATGGCCCTTTTGACCGATGGGAAGCGAGACTTCTCTGTAGCGCTGATTTGCCTTTCCAGGTTGCTTGGTTGGCCAAAAAGGGCGTATGCGTTTTTTCCTGAATATATTCAGGAAAAAACGCATACGCCCTTTTTGGCCAAGGGCATCATTGTCAACGTTTTGCCGCTTTTCATGTGCTTTAAAGGCGATTCGAATCTACCTCCTGAAATCTGTTTCCTGCAATTCTGCCTTGATTTCAAATCCTCTTCTTTGCCTTCCCTCAATATATTTGTGGACGAGAGTTATCATTTATAACTCTGCAGGTTTGTGAATTGCAGTGCCCTGGACCTCCATTTTACAACTCGCTTTTTTGGGAGCTGGCCGCAAAAGCGCAGGATGGCTTCAGGCCCTGTTCTGGTTCCGGGGGGCAGGCTGAGCCTGTGGTTAATTCTTCTTCCTGATGGGAAAATAGAGTGACCTGTGCCTGTCCCAACACCAAGAGCTAGTCTCTCGTTGGTTCCCCGTCTTCCCGTTCATCCTCAGGACAAATTGCAACCTGTATGGAACAGGAGGTTAAAGGTGCTGATTTTCCAAGTAGGGAGATTGCTAGTAAAGCGGCTGGAATGGCGAACCCGGGCACAAGGAGATGAGAAATGAGGTGCGTTTTAGAAACCTTTCCCCATCACACGGTGTACTATCTTCTGGGTTTCTCATGCATGTTTTCGATGTAGGAAGATGCCCTTGAAGCTGGAGATTTGGGACCCATTCGATGGGTACCACGCAGTATTACTTTAAAGGGTCTGCGTTTGCTCACCCAACCTCACCAAACCTCTCAGCCCCAAGAGTGTCCACCCTTATGTCTCATCCAGCTGTGGGTCTAGATATGGTCAATCCAGGTTGCATCACAGCCCCTGAACGCATTGTGTAAGAATTTCTCTCTCTTTCACTGTCGTTGTTTCATGGGTTTTTCAAAGTAATTTATTTTCATAATGGGGTTTAGCTGCTTTTCACTGCTGTGTTTATGCCGCTTTACACCCACTTGACACACTAACAGAGAGATATCAATACATAGGTTTTAAGATTATTAATAGTCAGATATATTCTTGTGCGGTGAATAGGGCGTGTTGAGTCCAGTTCTCTGAGCAAGGAGTAGGTCTTGTCTATTACATATTGGGTTTATGGAACGGTATCTGAGCTAATTTGATACCCTTGTTTTATGTATCACCCCACCTCACCTTTCCCGTTAAGCAGCCATAGTCTGTTTTCTGCATGTGTGACTCTGTTCTGTTTTGTAATTCAGTTCAAGTGTAACGGTTTTTACATTCCCTCTAAAAGTGATACCTTATGAGAAGTGACCTTTTCTGTGTGACTTATTTCACTTAGAATCGTCGTACCTAAATCCACTCATCATGCTGCTACTAACCTTATGACATTGATTTCATGGCTGAGTGATATTCCATTGTACATAAGGACCACAACTTCTTTATCCATTTTTCTCTTTCCTGGGATATTTAAGGTGGAATGAAGTGGAGGTCCTTGTCAACAGAGCAGCCCTCAACTTTGGGGTGCTTGTGTCTTGCTGATTTTTCATTTTCCCAATTTATACCCCCATGAGTGGAAGTGCCCTATGCTCTCTAAGCTGTGTTTTTCAGATGTTTCAGGACTCACCGGACACTTCTCCAGAGTGGCTCTTGGCAATTTACATCCCGCCCATCAGTGTAGCAAGGCTCCCATTTCTCCATGGCCTGTCCTGCATTTCTGGTTTTGACACTTTTTTCAGCATGGCCCTTTTGACGGATGGGAAGCGAGACTTCTCTGTAGCGCTGATTTGCCTTTCCAGGTTGCTTGGTTGGCCAAAAAGGGCGTATGCGTTTTTTCCTGAATATATTCAGGAAAAAACGCATACGCCCTTTTTGGCCAAGGGCATCATTGTCAACGTTTTGCCGCTTTTCATGTGCTTTAAAGGCGATTCGTATCTACCTCCTGAAATCTGTTTCGTGCAATTCTGCCTTGATTTCAAATCCTCTTCTTTGCCTTCCCTCAATATATTTGTGGACGAGAGTTATCATTTATAACTCTGCAGGTTTGTGAATTGCAGTGCCCTGAAACTCCATTTTACAACTCGCTTTTTTGGGAGCTGGCCGCAAAAGCGCAGGATGGCTTCAGGCCCTGTTCTGGTTCCGGGGGGCAGGCTGAGCCTGTGGTTAATTCTTCTTCCTGATGGGAAAATAGAGTGACCTGTGCCTGTCCCGACACCAAGAGCTAGTCTCTCGTTGGTTCCCCGTCTTCCCGTTCATCCTCAGGACAAATTGCAACCTGTACGGAACAGGAGGTTAAAGGTGCTGATGCTCCAAGTAGGGAGATTGCTAATAACGCGGCTGGAATGGCGAACCCGGGCACAAGGAGATGAGAAATGAGGTGCGTTTTAGAAACCTTTCCCCATCACACGGTGTACCATCTTCTGGGTTTCTCATGCATGTTTTCGATGTAGGAAGATGCCCTTGAACCTGGAGATTTGGGACCCATGCGATGGGTACCACGCAGTATTACTTTTAAGGGTCTGCGTTTGCTCACCCAACCTCACCAAACCTCTCAGCCCCAAGAGTGTCCACCCTTATGTCTCATCCAGCTGTGGGTCTAGATATGGTCAATCCAGGTTGCATCACAGCCCCTGAACTCATTGTGTAAGAATTTCTATCTCTTTCACTGTCGTTGTTTCATGGGTTTTTCAAAGTAATTTATTTTCATAATGGGGTTTAGCTGCTTTTCACGGCTGTGTTTATGCCGCTTTACACCCACTTGACACACTAACAGAGAGATATCAATACATAGGTTTTAAGATTATTACTAGTCAGATATATTCTTGTGCGGTGAATAGGGCGTGTTGAGTCCAGTTCTCTGAGCAAGGAGTAGGTCTTGTCTACTACATATTGGGTTTATGGAACGGTATCTGAGCTAATTTGATACCCTTGTTTTATGTATCACCCCACCTCACCTTTCCCGTTAAGCAGCCATAGTCTGTTTTCTGCATGTGTGACTCTGTTCTGTTTTGTAATTCAGTTCAAGTGTAACGGTTTTTACATTCCCTCTAAAAGTGATACCTTATGAGAAGTGTCCTTTTCTGTGTGACTTATTTCACTTAGAATCGTCGTACCTAAATCCACTCATCATGCTGCTACTAACCTTATGACATTGATTTCATGGCTGAGTGATATTCCATTGTACATGAGGACCACAACTTCTTTATCCATTTTTCTCTTTCCTTGGATATTTAAGGTGGAATGAAGTGGAGGTCCTTGTCAACAGAGCAGCCCTCAACTTTGGGGTGCTTGTGTCTTGCTGATTTTTCATTTTCCCAATTTATACCCCCATGAGTAGAAGTGCCCTATGCTCTCTAAGCTGTGTTTTTCAGATGTTTCAGGACACACCGTACACTTCTCCAGAGTGGCTGTTGGCAATTTACATCCCGCCCATCAGTGTAGCAAGGCTCCCATTTCTCCATGGCCTGTCCTGCATTTCTGGTTTTGACACTTTTTTCAGCATGGCCCTTTTGACCGATGGGAAGCGAGACTTCTTTGTAGCGCTGATTTGCCTTTCCAGGTTGCTTGGTTGGCCAAAAAGGGCGTATGCGTTTTTTCCTGAATATATTCAGGAAAAAACGCATACGCCCTTTTTGGCCAAGGGCATCATTGTCAACGTTTTGCCGCTTTTCATGTGCTTTAAAGGCGATTCGAATCTACCTCCTGAAATCTGTTTCCTGCAATTCTGCCTTGATTTCAAATCCTCTTCTTTGCCTTCCCTCAATATATTTGTGGACGAGAGTTATCATTTATAACTCTGCAGGTTTGTGAATTGCAGTGCCCTGGACCTCCATTTTACAACTCGCTTTTTTGGGAGCTGGCCGCAAAAGCGCAGGATGGCTTCAGGCCCTGTTCTGGTTCCGGGGGGCAGGCTGAGCCTGTGGTTAATTCTTCTTCCTGATGGGAAAATAGAGTGACCTGTGCCTGTCCCAACACCAAGAGCTAGTCTCTCGTTGGTTCCCCGTCTTCCCGTTCATCCTCAGGACAAATTGCAACCTGTACGGAACAGGAGGTTAAAGGTGCTGATTTTCCAAGTAGGGAGATTGCTAGTAAAGCGGCTGGAATGGCGAACCCGGGCACAAGGAGATGAGAAATGAGGTGCGTTTTAGAAACCTTTCCCCATCACACGGTGTACTATCTTCTGGGTTTCTCATGCATGTTTTCGATGTAGGAAGATGCCCTTGAAGCTGGAGATTTGGGACCCATTCGATGGGTACCACGCAGTATTACTTTAAAGGGTCTGCGTTTGCTCACCCAACCTCACCAAACCTCTCAGCCCCAAGAGTGTCCACCCTTATGTCTCATCCAGCTGTGGGTCTAGATATGGTCAATCCAGGTTGCATCACAGCCCCTGAACGCATTGTGTAAGAATTTCTCTCTCTTTCACTGTCGTTGTTTCATGGGTTTTTCAAAGTAATTTATTTTCATAATGGGGTTTAGCTGCTTTTCACTGCTGTGTTTATGCCGCTTTACACCCACTTGACACACTAACAGAGAGATATCAATACATAGGTTTTAAGATTATTAATAGTCAGATATATTCTTGTGCGGTGAATAGGGCGTGTTGAGTCCAGTTCTCTGAGCAAGGAGTAGGTCTTGTCTATTACATATTGGGTTTATGGAACGGTATCTGAGCTAATTTGATACCCTTGTTTTATGTATCACCCCACCTCACCTTTCCCGTTAAGCAGCCATAGTCTGTTTTCTGCATGTGTGACTCTGTTCTGTTTTGTAATTCAGTTCAAGTGTAACGGTTTTTACATTCCCTCTAAAAGTGATACCTTATGAGAAGTGACCTTTTCTGTGTGACTTATTTCACTTAGAATCGTCGTACCTAAATCCACTCATCATGCTGCTACTAACCTTATGACATTGATTTCATGGCTGAGTGATATTCCATTGTACATAAGGACCACAACTTCTTTATCCATTTTTCTCTTTCCTGGGATATTTAAGGTGGAATGAAGTGGAGGTCCTTGTCAACAGAGCAGCCCTCAACTTTGGGGTGCTTGTGTCTTGCTGATTTTTCATTTTCCCAATTTATACCCCCATGAGTGGAAGTGCCCTATGCTCTCTAAGCTGTGTTTTTTAGATGTTTCAGGACTCACCGTACACTTCTCCAGAGTGGCTGTTGGCAATTTACATCCCGCCCATCAGTGTAGCAAGGCTCCCATTTCTCCATGGCCTGTCCTGCATTTCTGGTTTTGACACTTTTTTCAGCATGGCCCTTTTGACGGATGGGAAGCGAGACTTCTCTGTAGCGCTGATTTGCCTTTCCAGGTTGCTTGGTTGGCCAAAAAGGGCGTATGCGTTTTTTCCTGAATATATTCAGGAAAAAACGCATACGCCCTTTTTGGCCAAGGGCATCATTGTCAACGTTTTGCCGCTTTTCATGTGCTTTAAAGGCGATTCGTATCTACCTCCTGAAATCTGTTTCATGCAATTCTGCCTTGATTTCAAATCCTCTTCTTTGCCTTCCCTCAATATATTTGTGGACGAGAGTTATCATTTATAACTCTGCAGGTTTGTGAATTGCAGTGCCCTGAACCTCCATTTTACAACTCGCTTTTTTGGGAGCTGGCCGCAAAAGCGCAGGATGGCTTCAGGCCCTGTTCTGGTTCCGGGGGGCAGGCTGAGCCTGTGGTTAATTCTTCTTCCTGATGGGAAAATAGAGTGACCTGTGCCTGTCCCGACACCAAGAGCTAGTCTCTCGTTGGTTCCCCGTCTTCCCGTTCATCCTCAGGACAAATTGCAACCTGTACGGAACAGGAGGTTAAAGGTGCTGATGCTCCAAGTAGGGAGATTGCTAATAACGCGGCTGGAATGGCGATCCCGGGCACAAGGAGATGAGAAATGAGGTGCGTTTTAGAAACCTTTCCCCATCACACGGTGTACCATCTTCTGGGGTTCTCATGCATGTTTTCGATGTAGGAAGATGCCCTTGAACCTGGAGATTTGGGACCCATGCGATGGGTACCACGCAGTATTACTTTAAAGGGTCTGCGTTTGCTCACCCAACCTCACCAAACCTCTCAGCCCCAAGAGTGTCCACCCTTATGTCTCATCCAGCTGTGGGTCTAGATATGGTCAATCCAGGTTGCATCACAGCCCCTGAACTCATTGTGTAAGAATTTCTATCTCTTTCACTGTCGTTGTTTCATGGGTTTTTCAAAGTAATTTATTTTCATAATGGGGTTTAGCTGCTTTTCACGGCTGTGTTTATGCCGCTTTACACCCACTTGACACACTAACAGAGAGATATCAATACATAGGTTTTAAGATTATTACTAGTCAGATATATTCTTGTGCGGTGAATAGGGCGTGTTGAGTCCAGTTCTCTGAGCAAGGAGTAGGTCTTGTCTACTACATATTGGGTTTATGGAACGGTATCTGAGCTAATTTGATACCCTTGTTTTATGTATCACCCCACCTCACCTTTCCCGTTAAGCAGCCATAGTCTGTTTTCTGCATGTGTGACTCTGTTCTGTTTTGTAATTCAGTTCAAGTGTAACGGTTTTTACATTCCCTCTAAAAGTGATACCTTATGAGAAGTGTCCTTTTCTGTGTGACTTATTTCACTTAGAATCGTCGTACCTAAATCCACTCATCATGCTGCTACTAACCTTATGACATTGATTTCATGGCTGAGTGATATTCCATTGTACATAAGGACCACAACTTCTTTATCCATTTTTCTCTTTCCTTGGATATTTAAGGTGGAATGAAGTGGAGGTCCTTGTCAACAGAGCAGCCCTCAACTTTGGGGTGCTTGTGTCTTGCTGATTTTTCATTTTCCCAATTTATACCCCCATGAGTGGAAGTGCCCTATGCTCTCTAAGCTGTGTTTTTTAGATGTTTCAGGACTCACCGTACACTTCTCCAGAGTGGCTGTTGGCAATTTACATCCCGCCCATCAGTGTAGCAAGGCTCCCATTTCTCCATGGCCTGTCCTGCATTTCTGGTTTTGACACTTTTTTCAGCATGGCCCTTTTGACGGATGGGAAGCGAGACTTCTCTGTAGCGCTGATTTGCCTTTCCAGGTTGCTTGGTTGGCCAAAAAGGGCGTATGCGTTTTTTCCTGAATATATTCAGGAAAAAACGCATACGCCCTTTTTGGCCAAGGGCATCATTGTCAACGTTTTGCCGCTTTTCATGTGCTTTAAAGGCGATTCGTATCTACCTCCTGAAATCTGTTTCGTGCAATTCTGCCTTGATTTCAAATCCTCTTCTTTGCCTTCCCTCAATATATTTGTGGACGAGAGTTATCATTTATAACTCTGCAGGTTTGTGAATTGCAGTGCCCTGAACCTCCATTTTACAACTCGCTTTTTTGGGAGCTGGCCGCAAAAGCGCAGGATGGCTTCAGGCCCTGTTCTGGTTCCGGGGGGCAGGCTGAGCCTGTGGTTAATTCTTCTTCCTGATGGGAAAATAGAGTGACCTGTGCCTGTCCCGACACCAAGAGCTAGTCTCTCGTTGGTTCCCCGTCTTCCCGTTCATCCTCAGGACAAATTGCAACCTGTACGGAACAGGAGGTTAAAGGTGCTGATGCTCCAAGTAGGGAGATTGCTAATAACGCGGCTGGAATGGCGAACCCGGGCACAAGGAGATGAGAAATGAGGTGCGTTTTAGAAACCTTTCCCCATCACACGGTGTACCATCTTCTGGGTTTCTCATGCATGTTTTCGATGTAGGAAGATGCCCTTGAACCTGGAGATTTGGGACCCATGCGATGGGTACCACGCAGTATTACTTTAAAGGGTCTGCGTTTGCTCACCCAACCTCACCAAACCTCTCAGCCCCAAGAGTGTCCACCCTTATGTCTCATCCAGCTGTGGGTCTAGATATGGTCAATCCAGGTTGCATCACAGCCCCTGAACTCATTGTGTAAGAATTTCTATCTCTTTCACTGTCGTTGTTTCATGGGTTTTTCAAAGTAATTTATTTTCATAATGGGGTTTAGCTGCTTTTCACGGCTGTGTTTATGCCGCTTTACACCCACTTGACACACTAACAGAGAGATATCAATACATAGGTTTTAAGATTATTACTAGTCAGATATATTCTTGTGCGGTGAATAGGGCGTGTTGAGTCCAGTTCTCTGAGCAAGGAGTAGGTCTTGTCTACTACATATTGGGTTTATGGAACGGTATCTGAGCTAATTTGATACCCTTGTTTTATGTATCACCCCACCTCACCTTTCCCGTTAAGCAGCCATAGTCTGTTTTCTGCATGTGTGACTCTGTTCTGTTTTGTAATTCAGTTCAAGTGTAACGGTTTTTACATTCCCTCTAAAAGTGATACCTTATGAGAAGTGTCCTTTTCTGTGTGACTTATTTCACTTAGAATCGTTGTACCTAAATCCACTCATCATGCTGCTACTAACCTTATGACATTGATTTCATGGCTGAGTGATATTCCATTGTACATGAGGACCACAACTTCTTTATCCATTTTTCTCTTTCCTTGGATATTTAAGGTGGAATGAAGTGGAGGTCCTTGTCAACAGAGCAGCCCTCAACTTTGGGGTGCTTGTGTCTTGCTGATTTTTCATTTTCCCAATTTATACCCCCATGAGTAGAAGTGCCCTATGCTCTCTAAGCTGTGTTTTTCAGATGTTTCAGGACACACCGTACACTTCTCCAGAGTGGCTGTTGGCAATTTACATCCCGCCCATCAGTGTAGCAAGGCTCCCATTTCTCCATGGCCTGTCCTGCATTTCTGGTTTTGACACTTTTTTCAGCATGGCCCTTTTGACCGATGGGAAGCGAGACTTCTTTGTAGCGCTGATTTGCCTTTCCAGGTTGCTTGGTTGGCCAAAAAGGGCGTATGCGTTTTTTCCTGAATATATTCAGGAAAAAACGCATACGCCCTTTTTGGCCAAGGGCATCATTGTCAACGTTTTGCCGCTTTTCATGTGCTTTAAAGGCGATTCGAATCTACCTCCTGAAATCTGTTTCCTGCAATTCTGCCTTGATTTCAAATCCTCTTCTTTGCCTTCCCTCAATATATTTGTGGACGAGAGTTATCATTTATAACTCTGCAGGTTTGTGAATTGCAGTGCCCTGGACCTCCATTTTACAACTCGCTTTTTTGGGAGCTGGCCGCAAAAGCGCAGGATGGCTTCAGGCCCTGTTCTGGTTCCGGGGGGCAGGCTGAGCCTGTGGTTAATTCTTCTTCCTGATGGGAAAATAGAGTGACCTGTGCCTGTCCCAACACCAAGAGCTAGTCTCTCGTTGGTTCCCCGTCTTCCCGTTCATCCTCAGGACAAATTGCAACCTGTACGGAACAGGAGGTTAAAGGTGCTGATTTTCCAAGTAGGGAGATTGCTAGTAAAGCGGCTGGAATGGCGAACCCGGGCACAAGGAGATGAGAAATGAGGTGCGTTTTAGAAACCTTTCCCCATCACACGGTGTACTATCTTCTGGGTTTCTCATGCATGTTTTCGATGTAGGAAGATGCCCTTGAAGCTGGAGATTTGGGACCCATTCGATGGGTACCACGCAGTATTCCTTTAAAGGGTCTGCGTTTGCTCACCCAACCTCACCAAACCTCTCAGCCCCAAGAGTGTCCACCCTTATGTCTCATCCAGCTGTGGGTCTAGATATGGTCAATCCAGGTTGCATCACAGCCCCTGAACGCATTGTGTAAGAATTTCTCTCTCTTTCACTGTCGTTGTTTCATGGGTTTTTCAAAGTAATTTATTTTCATAATGGGGTTTAGCTGCTTTTCACTGCTGTGTTTATGCCGCTTTACACCCACTTGACACACTAACAGAGAGATATCAATACATAGGTTTTAAGATTATTAATAGTCAGATATATTCTTGTGCGGTGAATAGGGCGTGTTGAGTCCAGTTCTCTGAGCAAGGAGTAGGTCTTGTCTATTACATATTGGGTTTATGGAACGGTATCTGAGCTAATTTGATACCCTTGTTTTATGTATCACCCCACCTCACCTTTCCCGTTAAGCAGCCATAGTCTGTTTTCTGCATGTGTGACTCTGTTCTGTTTTGTAATTCAGTTCAAGTGTAACGGTTTTTACATTCCCTCTAAAAGTGATACCTTATGAGAAGTGACCTTTTCTGTGTGACTTATTTCACTTAGAATCGTCGTACCTAAATCCACTCATCATGCTGCTACTAACCTTATGACATTGATTTCATGGCTGAGTGATATTCCATTGTACATAAGGACCACAACTTCTTTATCCATTTTTCTCTTTCCTGGGATATTTAAGGTGGAATGAAGTGGAGGTCCTTGTCAACAGAGCAGCCCTCAACTTTGGGGTGCTTGTGTCTTGCTGATTTTTCATTTTCCCAATTTATACCCCCATGAGTGGAAGTGCCCTATGCTCTCTAAGCTGTGTTTTTTAGATGTTTCAGGACTCACCGTACACTTCTCCAGAGTGGCTGTTGGCAATTTACATCCCGCCCATCAGTGTAGCAAGGCTCCCATTTCTCCATGGCCTGTCCTGCATTTCTGGTTTTGACACTTTTTTCAGCATGGCCCTTTTGACGGATGGGAAGCGAGACTTCTCTGTAGCGCTGATTTGCCTTTCCAGGTTGCTTGGTTGGCCAAAAAGGGCGTATGCGTTTTTTCCTGAATATATTCAGGAAAAAACGCATACGCCCTTTTTGGCCAAGGGCATCATTGTCAACGTTTTGCCGCTTTTCATGTGCTTTAAAGGCGATTCGTATCTACCTCCTGAAATCTGTTTCGTGCAATTCTGCCTTGATTTCAAATCCTCTTCTTTGCCTTCCCTCAATATATTTGTGGACGAGAGTTATCATTTATAACTCTGCAGGTTTGTGAATTGCAGTGCCCTGAACCTCCATTTTACAACTCGCTTTTTTGGGAGCTGGCCGCAAAAGCGCAGGATGGCTTCAGGCCCTGTTCTGGTTCCGGGGGGCAGGCTGAGCCTGTGGTTAATTCTTCTTCCTGATGGGAAAATAGAGTGACCTGTGCCTGTCCCGACACCAAGAGCTAGTCTCTCGTTGGTTCCCCGTCTTCCCGTTCATCCTCAGGACAAATTGCAACCTGTACGGAACAGGAGGTTAAAGGTGCTGATGCTCCAAGTAGGGAGATTGCTAATAACGCGGCTGGAATGGCGATCCCGGGCACAAGGAGATGAGAAATGAGGTGCGTTTTAGAAACCTTTCCCCATCACACGGTGTACCATCTTCTGGGGTTCTCATGCATGTTTTCGATGTAGGAAGATGCCCTTGAACCTGGAGATTTGGGACCCATGCGATGGGTACCACGCAGTATTACTTTAAAGGGTCTGCGTTTGCTCACCCAACCTCACCAAACCTCTCAGCCCCAAGAGTGTCCACCCTTATGTCTCATCCAGCTGTGGGTCTAGATATGGTCAATCCAGGTTGCATCACAGCCCCTGAACTCATTGTGTAAGAATTTCTATCTCTTTCACTGTCGTTGTTTCATGGGTTTTTCAAAGTAATTTATTTTCATAATGGGGTTTAGCTGCTTTTCACGGCTGTGTTTATGCCGCTTTACACCCACTTGACACACTAACAGAGAGATATCAATACATAGGTTTTAAGATTATTACTAGTCAGATATATTCTTGTGCGGTGAATAGGGCGTGTTGAGTCCAGTTCTCTGAGCAAGGAGTAGGTCTTGTCTACTACATATTGGGTTTATGGAACGGTATCTGAGCTAATTTGATACCCTTGTTTTATGTATCACCCCACCTCACCTTTCCCGTTAAGCAGCCATAGTCTGTTTTCTGCATGTGTGACTCTGTTCTGTTTTGTAATTCAGTTCAAGTGTAACGGTTTTTACATTCCCTCTAAAAGTGATACCTTATGAGAAGTGTCCTTTTCTGTGTGACTTATTTCACTTAGAATCGTCGTACCTAAATCCACTCATCATGCTGCTACTAACCTTATGACATTGATTTCATGGCTGAGTGATATTCCATTGTACATAAGGACCACAACTTCTTTATCCATTTTTCTCTTTCCTTGGATATTTAAGGTGGAATGAAGTGGAGGTCCTTGTCAACAGAGCAGCCCTCAACTTTGGGGTGCTTGTGTCTTGCTGATTTTTCATTTTCCCAATTTATACCCCCATGAGTGGAAGTGCCCTATGCTCTCTAAGCTGTGTTTTTTAGATGTTTCAGGACTCACCGTACACTTCTCCAGAGTGGCTGTTGGCAATTTACATCCCGCCCATCAGTGTAGCAAGGCTCCCATTTCTCCATGGCCTGTCCTGCATTTCTGGTTTTGACACTTTTTTCAGCATGGCCCTTTTGACGGATGGGAAGCGAGACTTCTCTGTAGCGCTGATTTGCCTTTCCAGGTTGCTTGGTTGGCCAAAAAGGGCGTATGCGTTTTTTCCTGAATATATTCAGGAAAAAACGCATACGCCCTTTTTGGCCAAGGGCATCATTGTCAACGTTTTGCCGCTTTTCATGTGCTTTAAAGGCGATTCGTATCTACCTCCTGAAATCTGTTTCGTGCAATTCTGCCTTGATTTCAAATCCTCTTCTTTGCCTTCCCTCAATATATTTGTGGACGAGAGTTATCATTTATAACTCTGCAGGTTTGTGAATTGCAGTGCCCTGAACCTCCATTTTACAACTCGCTTTTTTGGGAGCTGGCCGCAAAAGCGCAGGATGGCTTCAGGCCCTGTTCTGGTTCCGGGGGGCAGGCTGAGCCTGTGGTTAATTCTTCTTCCTGATGGGAAAATAGAGTGACCTGTGCCTGTCCCGACACCAAGAGCTAGTCTCTCGTTGGTTCCCCGTCTTCCCGTTCATCCTCAGGACAAATTGCAACCTGTACGGAACAGGAGGTTAAAGGTGCTGATGCTCCAAGTAGGGAGATTGCTAATAACGCGGCTGGAATGGCGAACCCGGGCACAAGGAGATGAGAAATGAGGTGCGTTTTAGAAACCTTTCCCCATCACACGGTGTACCATCTTCTGGGTTTCTCATGCATGTTTTCGATGTAGGAAGATGCCCTTGAACCTGGAGATTTGGGACCCATGCGATGGGTACCACGCAGTATTACTTTAAAGGGTCTGCGTTTGCTCACCCAACCTCACCAAACCTCTCAGCCCCAAGAGTGTCCACCCTTATGTCTCATCCAGCTGTGGGTCTAGATATGGTCAATCCAGGTTGCATCACAGCCCCTGAACTCATTGTGTAAGAATTTCTATCTCTTTCACTGTCGTTGTTTCATGGGTTTTTCAAAGTAATTTATTTTCATAATGGGGTTTAGCTGCTTTTCACGGCTGTGTTTATGCCGCTTTACACCCACTTGACACACTAACAGAGAGATATCAATACATAGGTTTTAAGATTATTACTAGTCAGATATATTCTTGTGCGGTGAATAGGGCGTGTTGAGTCCAGTTCTCTGAGCAAGGAGTAGGTCTTGTCTACTACATATTGGGTTTATGGAACGGTATCTGAGCTAATTTGATACCCTTGTTTTATGTATCACCCCACCTCACCTTTCCCGTTAAGCAGCCATAGTCTGTTTTCTGCATGTGTGACTCTGTTCTGTTTTGTAATTCAGTTCAAGTGTAACGGTTTTTACATTCCCTCTAAAAGTGATACCTTATGAGAAGTGTCCTTTTCTGTGTGACTTATTTCACTTAGAATCGTTGTACCTAAATCCACTCATCATGCTGCTACTAACCTTATGACATTGATTTCATGGCTGAGTGATATTCCATTGTACATGAGGACCACAACTTCTTTATCCATTTTTCTCTTTCCTTGGATATTTAAGGTGGAATGAAGTGGAGGTCCTTGTCAACAGAGCAGCCCTCAACTTTGGGGTGCTTGTGTCTTGCTGATTTTTCATTTTCCCAATTTATACCCCCATGAGTAGAAGTGCCCTATGCTCTCTAAGCTGTGTTTTTCAGATGTTTCAGGACACACCGTACACTTCTCCAGAGTGGCTGTTGGCAATTTACATCCCGCCCATCAGTGTAGCAAGGCTCCCATTTCTCCATGGCCTGTCCTGCATTTCTGGTTTTGACACTTTTTTCAGCATGGCCCTTTTGACCGATGGGAAGCGAGACTTCTTTGTAGCGCTGATTTGCCTTTCCAGGTTGCTTGGTTGGCCAAAAAGGGCGTATGCGTTTTTTCCTGAATATATTCAGGAAAAAACGCATACGCCCTTTTTGGCCAAGGGCATCATTGTCAACGTTTTGCCGCTTTTCATGTGCTTTAAAGGCGATTCGAATCTACCTCCTGAAATCTGTTTCCTGCAATTCTGCCTTGATTTCAAATCCTCTTCTTTGCCTTCCCTCAATATATTTGTGGACGAGAGTTATCATTTATAACTCTGCAGGTTTGTGAATTGCAGTGCCCTGGACCTCCATTTTACAACTCGCTTTTTTGGGAGCTGGCCGCAAAAGCGCAGGATGGCTTCAGGCCCTGTTCTGGTTCCGGGGGGCAGGCTGAGCCTGTGGTTAATTCTTCTTCCTGATGGGAAAATAGAGTGACCTGTGCCTGTCCCAACACCAAGAGCTAGTCTCTCGTTGGTTCCCCGTCTTCCCGTTCATCCTCAGGACAAATTGCAACCTGTACGGAACAGGAGGTTAAAGGTGCTGATTTTCCAAGTAGGGAGATTGCTAGTAAAGCGGCTGGAATGGCGAACCCGGGCACAAGGAGATGAGAAATGAGGTGCGTTTTAGAAACCTTTCCCCATCACACGGTGTACTATCTTCTGGGTTTCTCATGCATGTTTTCGATGTAGGAAGATGCCCTTGAAGCTGGAGATTTGGGACCCATTCGATGGGTACCACGCAGTATTCCTTTAAAGGGTCTGCGTTTGCTCACCCAACCTCACCAAACCTCTCAGCCCCAAGAGTGTCCACCCTTATGTCTCATCCAGCTGTGGGTCTAGATATGGTCAATCCAGGTTGCATCACAGCCCCTGAACGCATTGTGTAAGAATTTCTCTCTCTTTCACTGTCGTTGTTTCATGGGTTTTTCAAAGTAATTTATTTTCATAATGGGGTTTAGCTGCTTTTCACTGCTGTGTTTATGCCGCTTTACACCCACTTGACACACTAACAGAGAGATATCAATACATAGGTTTTAAGATTATTAATAGTCAGATATATTCTTGTGCGGTGAATAGGGCGTGTTGAGTCCAGTTCTCTGAGCAAGGAGTAGGTCTTGTCTATTACATATTGGGTTTATGGAACGGTATCTGAGCTAATTTGATACCCTTGTTTTATGTATCACCCCACCTCACCTTTCCCGTTAAGCAGCCATAGTCTGTTTTCTGCATGTGTGACTCTGTTCTGTTTTGTAATTCAGTTCAAGTGTAACGGTTTTTACATTCCCTCTAAAAGTGATACCTTATGAGAAGTGACCTTTTCTGTGTGACTTATTTCACTTAGAATCGTCGTACCTAAATCCACTCATCATGCTGCTACTAACCTTATGACATTGATTTCATGGCTGAGTGATATTCCATTGTACATAAGGACCACAACTTCTTTATCCATTTTTCTCTTTCCTGGGATATTTAAGGTGGAATGAAGTGGAGGTCCTTGTCAACAGAGCAGCCCTCAACTTTGGGGTGCTTGTGTCTTGCTGATTTTTCATTTTCCCAATTTATACCCCCATGAGTGGAAGTGCCCTATGCTCTCTAAGCTGTGTTTTTTAGATGTTTCAGGACTCACCGTACACTTCTCCAGAGTGGCTGTTGGCAATTTACATCCCGCCCATCAGTGTAGCAAGGCTCCCATTTCTCCATGGCCTGTCCTGCATTTCTGGTTTTGACACTTTTTTCAGCATGGCCCTTTTGACGGATGGGAAGCGAGACTTCTCTGTAGCGCTGATTTGCCTTTCCAGGTTGCTTGGTTGGCCAAAAAGGGCGTATGCGTTTTTTCCTGAATATATTCAGGAAAAAACGCATACGCCCTTTTTGGCCAAGGGCATCATTGTCAACGTTTTGCCGCTTTTCATGTGCTTTAAAGGCGATTCGTATCTACCTCCTGAAATCTGTTTCGTGCAATTCTGCCTTGATTTCAAATCCTCTTCTTTGCCTTCCCTCAATATATTTGTGGACGAGAGTTATCATTTATAACTCTGCAGGTTTGTGAATTGCAGTGCCCTGAACCTCCATTTTACAACTCGCTTTTTTGGGAGCTGGCCGCAAAAGCGCAGGATGGCTTCAGGCCCTGTTCTGGTTCCGGGGGGCAGGCTGAGCCTGTGGTTAATTCTTCTTCCTGATGGGAAAATAGAGTGACCTGTGCCTGTCCCGACACCAAGAGCTAGTCTCTCGTTGGTTCCCCGTCTTCCCGTTCATCCTCAGGACAAATTGCAACCTGTACGGAACAGGAGGTTAAAGGTGCTGATGCTCCAAGTAGGGAGATTGCTAATAACGCGGCTGGAATGGCGATCCCGGGCACAAGGAGATGAGAAATGAGGTGCGTTTTAGAAACCTTTCCCCATCACACGGTGTACCATCTTCTGGGGTTCTCATGCATGTTTTCGATGTAGGAAGATGCCCTTGAACCTGGAGATTTGGGACCCATGCGATGGGTACCACGCAGTATTACTTTAAAGGGTCTGCGTTTGCTCACCCAACCTCACCAAACCTCTCAGCCCCAAGAGTGTCCACCCTTATGTCTCATCCAGCTGTGGGTCTAGATATGGTCAATCCAGGTTGCATCACAGCCCCTGAACTCATTGTGTAAGAATTTCTATCTCTTTCACTGTCGTTGTTTCATGGGTTTTTCAAAGTAATTTATTTTCATAATGGGGTTTAGCTGCTTTTCACGGCTGTGTTTATGCCGCTTTACACCCACTTGACACACTAACAGAGAGATATCAATACATAGGTTTTAAGATTATTACTAGTCAGATATATTCTTGTGCGGTGAATAGGGCGTGTTGAGTCCAGTTCTCTGAGCAAGGAGTAGGTCTTGTCTACTACATATTGGGTTTATGGAACGGTATCTGAGCTAATTTGATACCCTTGTTTTATGTATCACCCCACCTCACCTTTCCCGTTAAGCAGCCATAGTCTGTTTTCTGCATGTGTGACTCTGTTCTGTTTTGTAATTCAGTTCAAGTGTAACGGTTTTTACATTCCCTCTAAAAGTGATACCTTATGAGAAGTGTCCTTTTCTGTGTGACTTATTTCACTTAGAATCGTCGTACCTAAATCCACTCATCATGCTGCTACTAACCTTATGACATTGATTTCATGGCTGAGTGATATTCCATTGTACATAAGGACCACAACTTCTTTATCCATTTTTCTCTTTCCTTGGATATTTAAGGTGGAATGAAGTGGAGGTCCTTGTCAACAGAGCAGCCCTCAACTTTGGGGTGCTTGTGTCTTGCTGATTTTTCATTTTCCCAATTTATACCCCCATGAGTGGAAGTGCCCTATGCTCTCTAAGCTGTGTTTTTTAGATGTTTCAGGACTCACCGTACACTTCTCCAGAGTGGCTGTTGGCAATTTACATCCCGCCCATCAGTGTAGCAAGGCTCCCATTTCTCCATGGCCTGTCCTGCATTTCTGGTTTTGACACTTTTTTCAGCATGGCCCTTTTGACCGATGGGAAGCAAGACTTCTCTGTAGCGCTGATTTGCCTTTCCAGGTTGCTTGGTTGGCCAAAAAGGGCGTATGCGTTTTTTCCTGAATATATTCAGGAAAAAACGCAAACGCCCTTTTTGGCCAAGGGCATCATTGTCAACGTTTTGCCGCTTTTCATGTGCTTTAAAGGCGATTCGTATCTACCTCCTGAAATCTGTTTCCTGCAATTCTGCCTTGATTTCAAATCCTCTTCTTTGCCTTCCCTCAATATATTTGTGGACGAGAGTTATCATTTATAACTCTGCAGGTTTGTGAATTGCAGTGCCCTGAACCTCCATTTTACAACTCGCTTTTTTGGGAGCTGGCCGCAAAAGCGCAGGATGGCTTCAGGCCCTGTTCTGGTTCCGGGGGGCAGGCTGAGCCTGTGGTTAATTCTTCTTCCTGATGGGAAAATAGAGTGACCTGTGCCTGTCCCGACACCAAGAGCTAGTCTCTCGTTGGTTCCCCGTCTTCCCGTTCATCTTCAGGACAAATTGCAACCTGTACGGAACAGGAGGTTAAAGGTGCTGATGCTCCAAGTAGGGAGATTGCTAGTAAATCGGCTGGAATGGCGAACCCGGGCACAAGGAGATGAGAAATGAGGTGCGTTTTAGAAACCTTTCCCCATCACACGGTGTACCATCTTCTGGGTTTCTCATGCATGTTTTCGATGTAGGAAGATGCCCTTGAAGCTGGAGATTTGGGACCCATGCGATGGGTACCACGCAGTATTACTTTAAAGGGTCTGCGTTTGCTCACCCAACCTCACCAAACCTCTCAGCCCCAAGAGTGTCCACCCTTATGTCTCATCCAGCTGTGGGTCTAGATATGGTCAATCCAGGTTGCATCACAGCCCCTGAACTCATTGTGTAAGAATTTCTGTCTCTTTCACTGTCGTTGTTTCATGGGTTTTTCAAAGTAATTTATTTTCATAATGGGGTTTAGCTGCTTTTCACGGCTGTGTTTATGCCGCTTTACACCCACTTGACACACTAACAGAGAGATATCAATACATAGGTTTTAAGATTATTACTAGTCAGATATATTCTTGTGCGGTGAATAGGGCGTGTTGAGTCCAGTTCTCTGAGCAAGGAGTAGGTCTTGTCTACTACATATTGGGTTTATGGAACGGTATCTGAGCTAATTTGATACCCTTGTTTTATGTATCACCCCACCTCACCTTTCCCGTTAAGCAGCCATAGTCTGTTTTCTGCATGTGTGACTCTGTTCTGTTTTGTAATTCAGTTCAAGTGTAACGGTTTTTACATTCCCTCTAAAAGTGATACCTTATGAGAAGTGTCCTTTTCTGTGTGACTTATTTCACTTAGAATCGTCGTACCTAAATCCACTCATCATGCTGCTACTAACCTTATGAGATTGATTTCATGGCTGAGTGATATTCCATTGTACATAAGGACCACAACTTCTTTATCCATTTTTCTCTTTCCTGGGATATTTAAGGTGGAATGAAGTGGAGGTCCTTGTCAACAGAGCAGCCCTCAACTTTGGGGTGCTTGTGTCTTGCTGATTTTTCATTTTCCCAATTTATACCCCCATGAGTGGAAGTGCCCTATGCTCTCTAAGCTGTGTTTTTTAGATGTTTCAGGACTCACCGTACACTTCTCCAGAGTGGCTGTTGGCAATTTACATCCCGCCCATCAGTGTAGCAAGGCTCCCATTTCTCCATGGCCTGTCCTGCATTTCTGGTTTTGACACTTTTTTCAGCATGGCCCTTTTGACCGATGGGAAGCAAGACTTCTCTGTAGCGCTGATTTGCCTTTCCAGGTTGCTTGGTTGGCCAAAAAGGGCGTATGCGTTTTTTCCTGAATATATTCAGGAAAAAACGCATACGCCCTTTTTGGCCAAGGGCATCATTGTCAACGTTTTGCCGCTTTTCATGTGCTTTAAAGGCGATTCGTATCTACCTCCTGAAATCTGTTTCGTGCAATTCTGCCTTGATTTCAAATCCTCTTCTTTGCCTTCCCTCAATATATTTGTGGACGAGAGTTATCATTTATAACTCTGCAGGTTTGTGAATTGCAGTGCCCTGAACCTCCATTTTACAACTCGCTTTTTTGGGAGCTGGCCGCAAAAGCGCAGGATGGCTTCAGGCCCTGTTCTGGTTCCGGGGGGCAGGCTGAGCCTGTGGTTAATTCTTCTTCCTGATGGGAAAATAGAGTGACCTGTGCCTGTCCCAACACCAAGAGCTAGTCTCTCGTTGGTTCCCCGTCTTCCCGTTCATCCTCAGGACAAATTGCAACCTGTACGGAACAGGAGGTTAAAGGTGCTGATGCTCCAAGTAGGGAGATTGCTAGTAAATCGGCTGGAATGGCAAACCCGGGCACAAGGAGATGAGAAATGAGGTGCGTTTTAGAAACCTTTCCCCATCACACGGTGTACCATCTTCTGGGTTTCTCATGCATGTTTTCGATGTAGGAAGATGCCCTTGAAGCTGGAGATTTGGGACCCATGCGATGGGTACCACGCAGTATTACTTTAAAGGGTCTGCGTTTGCTCACCCAACCTCACCAAAACTCTCAGCCCCAAGAGTGTCCACCCTTATGTCTCATCCAGCTGTGGGTCTAGATATGGTCAATCCAGGTTGCATCACAGCCCCTGAACTCATTGTGTAAGAATTTCTGTCTCTTTCACTGTCGTTGTTTCATGGGTTTTTCAAAGTAATTTATTTTCATAATGGGGTTTAGCTGCTTTTCACGGCTGTGTTTATGCCGCTTTACACCCACTTGACACACTAACAGAGAGATATCAATACATAGGTTTTAAGATTATTACTAGTCAGATATATTCTTGTGCGGTGAATAGGGCGTGTTGAGTCCAGTTCTCTGAGCAAGGAGTAGGTCTTGTCTACTACATATTGGGTTTATGGAACGGTATCTGAGCTAATTTGATACCCTTGTTTTATGTATCACCCCACCTCACCTTTCCCGTTAAGCAGCCATAGTCTGTTTTCTGCATGTGTGACTCTGTTCTGTTTTGTAATTCAGTTCAAGTGTAACGGTTTTTACATTCCCTCTAAAAGTGATACCTTATGAGAAGTGTCCTTTTCTGTGTGACTTATTTCACTTAGAATCGTCGTACCTAAATCCACTCATCATGCTGCTACTAACCTTATGAGATTGATTTCATGGCTGAGTGATATTCCATTGTACATAAGGACCACAACTTCTTTATCCATTTTTCTCTTTCCTGGGATATTTAAGGTGGAATGAAGTGGAGGTCCTTGTCAACAGAGCAGCCCTCAACTTTGGGGTGCTTGTGTCTTGCTGATTTTTCATTTTCCCAATTTATACCCCCATGAGTGGAAGTGCCCTATGCTCTCTAAGCTGTGTTTTTCAGATGTTTCAGGACTCACCGGACACTTCTCCAGAGTGGCTCTTGGCAATTTACATCCCGCCCATCAGTGTAGCAAGGCTCCCATTTCTCCATGGCCTGTCCTGCATTTCTGGTTTTGACACTTTTTTCAGCATGGCCCTTTTGACGGATGGGAAGCGAGACTTCTCTGTAGCGCTGATTTGCCTTTCCAGGTTGCTTGGTTGGCCAAAAAGGGCGTATGCGTTTTTTCCTGAATATATTCAGGAAAAAACGCATACGCCCTTTTTGGCCAAGGGCATCATTGTCAACGTTTTGCCGCTTTTCATGTGCTTTAAAGGCGATTCGTATCTACCTCCTGAAATCTGTTTCGTGCAATTCTGCCTTGATTTCAAATCCTCTTCTTTGCCTTCCCTCAATATATTTGTGGACGAGAGTTATCATTTATAACTCTGCAGGTTTGTGAATTGCAGTGCCCTGAACCTCCATTTTACAACTCGCTTTTTTGGGAGCTGGCCGCAAAAGCGCAGGATGGCTTCAGGCCCTGTTCTGGTTCCGGGGGGCAGGCTGAGCCTGTGGTTAATTCTTCTTCCTGATGGGAAAATAGAGTGACCTGTGCCTGTCCCGACACCAAGAGCTAGTCTCTCGTTGGTTCCCCGTCTTCCCGTTCATCCTCAGGACAAATTGCAACCTGTACGGAACAGGAGGTTAAAGGTGCTGATGCTCCAAGTAGGGAGATTGCTAGTAACGCGGCTGGAATGGCGAACCCGGGCACAAGGAGATGAGAAATGAGGTGCGTTTTAGAAACCTTTCCCCATCACACGGTGTACCATCTTCTGGGTTTCTCATGCATGTTTTCGATGTAGGAAGATGCCCTTGAACCTGGAGATTTGGGACCCATGCGATGGGTACCACGCAGTATTACTTTAAAGGGTCTGCGTTTGCTCACCCAACCTCACCAAACCTCTCAGCCCCAAGAGTGTCCACCCTTATGTCTCATCCAGCTGTGGGTCTAGATATGGTCAATCCAGGTTGCATCACAGCCCCTGAACTCATTGTGTAAGAATTTCTATCTCTTTCACTGTCGTTGTTTCATGGGTTTTTCAAAGTAATTTATTTTCATAATGGGGTTTAGCTGCTTTTCACGGCTGTGTTTATGCCGCTTTACACCCACTTGACACACTAACAGAGAGATATCAATACATAGGTTTTAAGATTATTACTAGTCAGATATATTCTTGTGCGGTGAATAGGGCGTGTTGAGTCCAGTTCTCTGAGCAAGGAGTAGGTCTTGTCTACTACATATTGGGTTTATGGAACGGTATCTGAGCTAATTTGATACCCTTGTTTTATGTATCACCCCACCTCACCTTTCCCGTTAAGCAGCCATAGTCTGTTTTCTGCATGTGTGACTCTGTTCTGTTTTGTAATTCAGTTCAAGTGTAACGGTTTTTACATTCCCTCTAAAAGTGATACCTTATGAGAAGTGTCCTTTTCTGTGTGACTTATTTCACTTAGAATCGTCGTACCTAAATCCACTCATCATGCTGCTACTAACCTTATGACATTGATTTCATGGCTGAGTGATATTCCATTGTACATGAGGACCACAACTTCTTTATCCATTTTTCTCTTTCCTTGGATATTTAAGGTGGAATGAAGTGGAGGTCCTTGTCAACAGAGCAGCCCTAAACTTTGGGGTGCTTGTGTCTTGCTGATTTTTCATTTTCCCAATTTATACCCCCATGAGTGGAAGTGCCCTATGCTCTCTAAGCTGTGTTTTTCAGATGTTTCAGGACACACCGTACACTTCTCCAGAGTGGCTGTTGGCAATTTACATCCCGCCCATCAGTGTAGCAAGGCTCCCATTTCTCCATGGCCTGTCCTGCATTTCTGGTTTTGACACTTTTTTCAGCATGGCCCTTTTGACCGATGGGAAGCGAGACTTCTTTGTAGCGCTGATTTGCCTTTCCAGGTTGCTTGGTTGGCCAAAAAGGGCGTATGCGTTTTTTCCTGAATATATTCAGGAAAAAACGCATACGCCCTTTTTGGCCAAGGGCATCATTGTCAACGTTTTGCCGCTTTTCATGTGCTTTAAAGGCGATTCGAATCTACCTCCTGAAATCTGTTTCCTGCAATTCTGCCTTGATTTCAAATCCTCTTCTTTGCCTTCCCTCAATATATTTGTGGACGAGAGTTATCATTTATAACTCTGCAGGTTTGTGAATTGCAGTGCCCTGGACCTCCATTTTACAACTCGCTTTTTTGGGAGCTGGCCGCAAAAGCGCAGGATGGCTTCAGGCCCTGTTCTGGTTCCGGGGGGCAGGCTGAGCCTGTGGTTACTTCTTCTTCCTGATGGGAAAATAGAGTGACCTGTGCCTGTCCCAACACCAAGAGCTAGTCTCTCGTTGGTTCCCCGTCTTCCCGTTCATCCTCAGGACAAATTGCAACCTGTACGGAACAGGAGGTTAAAGGTGCTGATTTTCCAAGTAGGGAGATTGCTAGTAAAGCGGCTGGAATGGCGAACCCGGGCACAAGGAGATGAGAAATGAGGTGCGTTTTAGAAACCTTTCCCCATCACACGGTGTACTATCTTCTGGGTTTCTCATGCATGTTTTCGATGTAGGAAGATGCCCTTGAAGCTGGAGATTTGGGACCCATGCGATGGGTACCACGCAGTATTACTTTAAAGGGTCTGCGTTTGCTCACCCAACCTCACCAAACCTCTCAGCCCCAAGAGTGTCCACCCTTATGTCTCATCCAGCTGTGGGTCTAGATATGGTCAATCCAGGTTGCATCACAGCCCCTGAACTCATTGTGTAAGAATTTCTGTCTCTTTCACTGTCGTTGTTTCATGGGTTTTTCAAAGTAATTTATTTTCATAATGGGGTTTAGCTGCTTTTCACTGCTGTGTTTATGCCGCTTTACACCCACTTGACACACTAACAGAGAGATATCAATACATAGGTTTTAAGATTATTACTAGTCAGATATATTCTTGTGCGGTGAATAGGGCGTGTTGAGTCCAGTTCTCTGAGCAAGGAGTAGGTCTTGTCTATTACATATTGGGTTTATGGAACGGTATCTGAGCTAATTTGATACCCTTGTTTTATGTATCACCCCACCTCACCTTTCCCGTTAAGCAGCCATAGTCTGTTTTCTGCATGTGTGACTCTGTTCTGTTTTGTAATTCAGTTCAAGTGTAACGGTTTTTACATTCCCTCTAAAAGTGATACCTTATGAGAAGTGTCCTTTTCTGTGTGACTTATTTCACTTAGAATCGTCGTACCTAAATCCACTCATCATGCTGCTACTAACCTTATGACATTGATTTCATGGCTGAGTGATATTCCATTGTACATAAGGACCACAACTTCTTTATCCATTTTTCTCTTTCCTGGGATATTTAAGGTGGAATGAAGTGGAGGTCCTTGTCAACAGAGCAGCCCTCAACTTTGGGGTGCTTGTGTCTTGCTGATTTTTCATTTTCCCAATTTATACCCCCATGAGTGGAAGTGCCCTATGCTCTCTAAGCTGTGTTTTTCAGATGTTTCAGGACTCACCGGACACTTCTCCAGAGTGGCTCTTGGCAATTTACATCCCGCCCATCAGTGTAGCAAGGCTCCCATTTCTCCATGGCCTGTCCTGCATTTCTGGTTTTGACACTTTTTTCAGCATGGCCCTTTTGACCGATGGGAAGCAAGACTTCTCTGTAGCGCTGATTTGCCTTTCCAGGTTGCTTGGTTGGCCAAAAAGGGCGTATGCGTTTTTTCCTGAATATATTCAGGAAAAAACGCATACGCCCTTTTTGGCCAAGGGCATCATTGTCAACGTTTTGCCGCTTTTCATGTGCTTTAAAGGCGATTCGTATCTACCTCCTGAAATCTGTTTCGTGCAATTCTGCCTTGATTTCAAATCCTCTTCTTTGCCTTCCCTCAATATATTTGTGGACGAGAGTTATCATTTATAACTCTGCAGGTTTGTGAATTGCAGTGCCCTGAACCTCCATTTTACAACTCGCTTTTTTGGGAGCTGGCCGCAAAAGCGCAGGATGGCTTCAGGCCCTGTTCTGGTTCCGGGGGGCAGGCTGAGCCTGTGGTTAATTCTTCTTCCTGATGGGAAAATAGAGTGACCTGTGCCTGTCCCGACACCAAGAGCTAGTCTCTCGTTGGTTCCCCGTCTTCCCGTTCATCCTCAGGACAAATTGCAACCTGTACGGAACAGGAGGTTAAAGGTGCTGATGCTCCAAGTAGGGAGATTGCTAGTAACGCGGCTGGAATGGCGAACCCGGGCACAAGGAGATGAGAAATGAGGTGCGTTTTAGAAACCTTTCCCCATCACACGGTGTACCATCTTCTGGGTTTCTCATGCATGTTTTCGATGTAGGAAGATGCCCTTGAAGCTGGAGATTTGGGACCCATGTGATGGGTACCACGCAGTATTACTTTAAAGGGTCTGCGTTTGCTCACCCAACCTCACCAAACCTCTCAGCCCCAAGAGTGTCCACCCTTATGTCTCATCCAGCTGTGGGTCTAGATATGGTCAATCCAGGTTGCATCACAGCCCCTGAACGCATTGTGTAAGAATTTCTCTCTCTTTCACTGTCGTTGTTTCATGGGTTTTTCAAAGTAATATATTTTCATAATGGGGTTTAGCTGCTTTTCACTGCTGTGTTTATGCCGCTTTACACCCACTTGACACACTAACAGAGAGATATCAATACATAGGTTTTAAGATTATTAATAGTCAGATATATTCTTGTGCGGTGAATAGGGCGTGTTGAGTCCAGTTCTCTGAGCAAGGAGTAGGTCTTGTCTATTACATATTGGGTTTATGGAACGGTATCTGAGCTAATTTGATACCCTTGTTTTATGTATCACCCCACCTCACCTTTCCCGTTAAGCAGCCATAGTCTGTTTTCTGCATGTGTGACTCTGTTCTGTTTTGTAATTCAGTTCAAGTGTAACGGTTTTTACATTCCCTCTAAAAGTGATACCTTATGAGAAGTGACCTTTTCTGTGTGACTTATTTCACTTAGAATCGTCGTACCTAAATCCACTCATCATGCTGCTACTAACCTTATGACATTGATTTCATGGCTGAGTGATATTCCATTGTACATAAGGACCACAACTTCTTTATCCATTTTTCTCTTTCCTGGGATATTTAAGGTGGAATGAAGTGGAGGTCCTTGTCAACAGAGCAGCCCTCAACTTTGGGGTGCTTGTGTCTTGCTGATTTTTCATTTTCCCAATTTATACCCCCATGAGTGGAAGTGCCCTATGCTCTCTAAGCTGTGTTTTTCAGATGTTTCAGGACTCACCGGACACTTCTCCAGAGTGGCTGTTGGCAATTTACATCCCGCCCATCAGTGTAGCAAGGCTCCCATTTCTCCATGGCCTGTCCTGCATTTCTGGTTTTGACACTTTTTTCAGCATGGCCCTTTTGACCGATGGGAAGCAAGACTTCTCTGTAGCGCTGATTTGCCTTTCCAGGTTGCTTGGTTGGCCAAAAAGGGCGTATGCGTTTTTTCCTGAATATATTCAGGAAAAAACGCATACGCCCTTTTTGGCCAAGGGCATCATTGTCAACGTTTTGCCGCTTTTCATGTGCTTTAAAGGCGATTCGTATCTACCTCCTGAAATCTGTTTCGTGCAATTCTGCCTTGATTTCAAATCCTCTTCTTTGCCTTCCCTCAATATATTTGTGGACGAGAGTTATCATTTATAACTCTGCAGGTTTGTGAATTGCAGTGCCCTGAACCTCCATTTTACAACTCGCTTTTTTGGGAGCTGGCCGCAAAAGCGCAGGATGGCTTCAGGCCCTGTTCTGGTTCCGGGGGGCAGGCTGAGCCTGTGGTTAATTCTTCTTCCTGATGGGAAAATAGAGTGACCTGTGCCTGTCCCGACACCAAGAGCTAGTCTCTCGTTGGTTCCCCGTCTTCCCGTTCATCCTCAGGACAAATTGCAACCTGTACGGAACAGGAGGTTAAAGGTGCTGATGCTCCAAGTAGGGAGATTGCTAGTAAATCGGCTGGAATGGCGAACCCGGGCAGAAGGAGATGAGAAATGAGGTGCGTTTTAGAAACCTTTCCCCATCACACGGTGTACCATCTTCTGGGTTTCTCATGCATGTTTTCGATGTAGGAAGATGCCCTTGAAGCTGGAGATTTGGGACCCATGCGATGGGTACCACGCAGTATTACTTTAAAGGGTCTGCGTTTGCTCACCCAACCTCACCAAACCTCTCAGCCCCAAGAGTGTCCACCCTTATGTCTCATCCAGCTGTGGGTCTAGATATGGTCAATCCAGGTTGCATCACAGCCCCTGAACTCATTGTGTAAGAATTTCTGTCTCTTTCACTGTCGTTGTTTCATGGGTTTTTCAAAGTAATTTATTTTCATAATGGGGTTTAGCTGCTTTTCACGGCTGTGTTTATGCCGCTTTACACCCACTTGACACACTAACAGAGAGATATCAATACATAGGTTTTAAGATTATTACTAGTCAGATATATTCTTGTGCGGTGAATAGGGCGTGTTGAGTCCAGTTCTCTGAGCAAGGAGTAGGTCTTGTCTACTACATATTGGGTTTATGGAACGGTATCTGAGCTAGTTTGATACCCTTGTTTTATGTATCACCCCACCTCACCTTTCCCGTTAAGCAGCCATAGTCTGTTTTCTGCATGTGTGACTCTGTTCTGTTTTGTAATTCAGTTCAAGTGTAACGGTTTTTACATTCCCTCTAAAAGTGATACCTTATGAGAAGTGTCCTTTTCTGTGTGACTTATTTCACTTAGAATCGTCGTACCTAAATCCACTCATCATGCTGCTACTAACCTTATGACATTGATTTCATGGCTGAGTGATATTCCATTGTACATAAGGACCACAACTTCTTTATCCATTTTTCTCTTTCCTGGGATATTGAAGGTGGAATGAAGTGGAGGTCCTTGTCAACAGAGCAGCCCTCAACTTTGGGGTGCTTGTGTCTTGCTGATTTTTCATTTTCCCAATTTATACCCCCATGAGTGGAAGTGCCCTATGCTCTCTAAGCTGTGTTTTTCAGATGTTTCAGGACTCACCGGACACTTCTCCAGAGTGGCTCTTGGCAATTTACATCCCGCCCATCAGTGTAGCAAGGCTCCCATTTCTCCATGGCCTGTCCTGCATTTCTGGTTTTGACACTTTTTTCAGCATGGCCCTTTTGACGGATGGGAAGCGAGACTTCTCTGTAGCGCTGATTTGCGTTTCCAGGTTGCTTGGTTGGCCAAAAAGGGCGTATGCGTTTTTTCCTGAATATATTCAGGAAAAAACGCATACGCCCTTTTTGGCCAAGGGCATCATTGTCAACGTTTTGCCGCTTTTCATGTGCTTTAAAGGCGATTCGTATCTACCTCCTGAAATCTTTTTCGTGCAATTCTGCCTTGATTTCAAATCCTCTTCTTTGCCTTCCCTCAATATATTTGTGGACGAGAGTTATCATTTATAACTCTGCAGGTTTGTGAATTGCAGTGCCCTGAACCTCCATTTTACAACTCGCTTTTTTGGGAGCTGGCCGCAAAAGCGCAGGATGGCTTCAGGCCCTGTTCTGGTTCCGGGGGGCAGGCTGAGCCTGTGGTTAATTCTTCTTCCTGATGGGAAAATAGAGTGACCTGTGCCTGTCCCAACACCAAGAGCTAGTCTCTCGTTGGTTCCCCGTCTTCCCGTTCATCCTCAGGACAAATTGCAACCTGTACGGAACAGGAGGTTAAAGGTGCTGATTTTCCAAGTAGGGAGATTGCTAGTAAAGCGGCTGGAATGGCGAACCCGGGCACAAGGAGATGAGAAATGAGGTGCGTTTTAGAAACCTTTCCCCATCACACGGTGTACTATCTTCTGGGTTTCTCATGCATGTTTTCGATGTAGGAAGATGCCCTTGAAGCTGGAGATTTGGGACCCATTCGATGGGTACCACGAAGTATTACTTTAAAGGGTCTGCGTTTGCTCACCCAACCTCACCAAACCTCTCAGCCCCAAGAGTGTCCACCCTTATGTCTCATCCAGCTGTGGGTCTAGATATGGTCAATCCAGGTTGCATCACAGCCCCTGAACTCATTGTGTAAGAATTTCTGTCTCTTTCACTGTCGTTGTTTCATGGGTTTTTCAAAGTAATTTATTTTCATAATGGGGTTTAGCTGCTTTTCACGGCTGTGTTTATGCCGCTTTACACCCACTTGACACACTAACAGAGAGATATCAATACATAGGTTTTAAGATTATTACTAGTCAGATATATTCTTGTGCGGTGAATAGGGCGTGTTGAGTCCAGTTCTCTGAGCAAGGAGTAGGTCTTGTCTACTACATATTGGGTTTATGGAACGGTATCTGAGCTAATTTGATACCCTTGTTTTATGTATCACCCCACCTCACCTTTCCCGTTAAGCAGCCATAGTCTGTTTTCTGCATGTGTGACTCTGTTCTGTTTTGTAATTCAGTTCAAGTGTAACGGTTTTTACATTCCCTCTAAAAGTGATACCTTATGAGAAGTGTCCTTTTCTGTGTGACTTATTTCACTTAGAATCGTGTACCTAAATCCACTCATCATGCTGCTACTAACCTTATGACATTGATTTCATGGCTGAGTGATATTCCATTGTACATAAGGACCACAACTTCTTTATCCATTTTTCTCTTTCCTGGGATATTTAAGGTGGAATGAAGTGGAGGTCCTTGTCAACAGAGCAGCCCTCAACTTTGGGGTGCTTGTGTCTTGCTGATTTTTCATTTTCCCAATTTATACCCCCATGAGTGGAAGTGCCCTATGCTCTCTAAGCTGTGTTTTTCAGATGTTTCAGGACTCACCGGACACTTCTCCAGAGTGGCTCTTGGCAATTTACATCCCGCCCATCAGTGTAGCAAGGCTCCCATTTCTCCATGGCCTGTCCTGCATTTCTGGTTTTGACACTTTTTTCAGCATGGCCCTTTTGACGGATGGGAAGCGAGACTTCTCTGTAGCGCTGATTTGCCTTTCCAGGTTGCTTGGTTGGCCAAAAAGGGCGTATGCGTTTTTTCCTGAATATATTCAGGAAAAAACGCATACGCCCTTTTTGGCCAAGGGCATCATTGTCAACGTTTTGCCGCTTTTCATGTGTTTTAAAGGCGATTCGTATCTACCTCCTGAAATCTGTTTCGTGCAATTCTGCCTTGATTTCAAATCCTCTTCTTTGCCTTCCCTCAATATATTTGTGGACGAGAGTTATCATTTATAACTCTGCAGGTTTGTGAATTGCAGTGCCCTGAACCTCCATTTTACAACTCGCTTTTTTGGGAGCTGGCCGCAAAAGCGCAGGATGGCTTCAGGCCCTGTTCTGGTTCCGGGGGGCAGGCTGAGCCTGTGGTTAATTCTTATTCCTGATGGGAAAATAGAGTGACCTGTGCCTGTCCCGACACCAAGAGCTAGTCTCTCGTTGGTTCCCCGTCTTCCCGTTCATCCTCAGGACAAATTGCAACCTGTACGGAACAGGAGGTTAAAGGTGCTGATGCTCCAAGTAGGGAGATTGCTAGTAACGCGGCTGGAATGGCGAACCCGGGCACAAGGAGATGAGAAATGAGGTGCGTTTTAGAAACCTTTCCCCATCACACGGTGTACCATCTTCTGGGTTTCTCATGCATGTTTTCGATGTAGGAAGATGCCCTTGAACCTGGAGATTTGGGACCCATGCGATGGGTACCACGCAGTATTACTTTAAAGGGTCTGCGTTTGCTCACCCAACCTCACCAAACCTCTCAGCCCCAAGAGTGTCCACCCTTATGTCTCATCCAGCTGTGGGTCTAGATATGGTCAATCCAGGTTGCATCACAGCCCCTGAACTCATTGTGTAAGAATTTCTATCTCTTTCACTGTCGTTGTTTCATGGGTTTTTCAAAGTAATTTATTTTCATAATGGGGTTTAGCTGCTTTTCACGGCTGTGTTTATGCCGCTTTACACCCACTTGACACACTAACAGAGAGATATCAATACATAGGTTTTAAGATTATTACTAGTCAGATATATTCTTGTGCGGTGAATAGGGCGTGTTGAGTCCAGTTCTCTGAGCAAGGAGTAGGTCTTGTCTACTACATATTGGGTTTATGGAACGGTATCTGAGCTAATTTGATACCCTTGTTTTATGTATCACCCCACCTCACCTTTCCCGTTAAGCAGCCATAGTCTGTTTTCTGCATGTGTGACTCTGTTCTGTTTTGTAATTCAGTTCAAGTGTAACGGTTTTTACATTCCCTCTAAAAGTGATACCTTATGAGAAGTGTCCTTTTCTGTGTGACTTATTTCACTTAGAATCGTCGTACCTAAATCCACTCATCATGCTGCTACTAACCTTATGACATTGATTTCATGGCTGAGTGATATTCCATTGTACATGAGGACCACAACTTCTTTATCCATTTTTCTCTTTCCTTGGATATTTAAGGTGGAATGAAGTGGAGGTCCTTGTCAACAGAGCAGCCCTCAACTTTGGGGTGCTTGTGTCTTGCTGATTTTTCATTTTCCCAATTTATACCCCCATGAGTGGAAGTGCCCTATGCTCTCTAAGCTGTGTTTTTCAGATGTTTCAGGACACACCGTACACTTCTCCAGAGTGGCTGTTGGCAATTTACATCCCGCCCATCAGTGTAGCAAGGCTCCCATTTCTCCATGGCCTGTCCTGCATTTCTGGTTTTGACACTTTTTTCAGCATGGCCCTTTTGACCGATGGGAAGCGAGACTTCTTTGTAGCGCTGATTTGCCTTTCCAGGTTGCTTGGTTGGCCAAAAAGGGCGTATGCGTTTTTTCCTGAATATATTCAGGAAAAAACGCATACGCCCTTTTTGGCCAAGGGCATCATTGTCAACGTTTTGCTGCTTTTCATGTGCTTTAAAGGCGATTCGAATCTACCTCCTGAAATCTGTTTCCTGCAATTCTGCCTTGATTTCAAATCCTCTTCTTTGCCTTCCCTCAATATATTTGTGGACGAGAGTTATCATTTATAACTCTGCAGGTTTGTGAATTGCAGTGCCCTGGACCTCCATTTTACAACTCGCTTTTTTGGGAGCTGGCCGCAAAAGCGCAGGATGGCTTCAGGCCCTGTTCTGGTTCCGGGGGGCAGGCTGAGCCTGTGGTTACTTCTTCTTCCTGATGGGAAAATAGAGTGACCTGTGCCTGTCCCAACTCCAAGAGCTAGTCTCTCGTTGGTTCCCCGTCTTCCCGTTCATCCTCAGGACAAATTGCAACCTGTACGGAACAGGAGGTTAAAGGTGCTGATTTTCCAAGTAGGGAGATTGCTAGTAAAGCGGCTGGAATGGCGAACCCGGGCACAAGGAGATGAGAAATGAGGTGTGTTTTAGAAACCTTTCCCCATCACACGGTGTACTATCTTCTGGGTTTCTCATGCATGTTTTCGATGTAGGAAGATGCCCTTGAAGCTGGAGATTTGGGACCCATTCGATGGGTACCACGCAGTATTACTTTAAAGGGTCTGCGTTTGCTCACCCAACCTCACCAAACCTCTCAGCCCCAAGAGTGTCCACCCTTATGTCTCATCCAGCTGTGGGTCTAGATATGGTCAATCCAGGTTGCATCACAGCCCCTGAACGCATTGTGTAAGAATTTCTCTCTCTTTCACTGTCGTTGTTTCATGGGTTTTTCAAAGTAATTTATTTTCATAATGGGGTTTAGCTGCTTTTCACTGCTGTGTTTATGCCGCTTTACACCCACTTGACACACTAACAGAGAGATATCAATACATAGGTTTTAAGATTATTAATAGTCAGATATATTCTTGTGCGGTGAATAGGGCGTGTTGAGTCCAGTTCTCTGAGCAAGGAGTAGGTCTTGTCTATTACATATTGGGTTTATGGAACGGTATCTGAGCTAATTTGATACCCTTGTTTTATGTATCACCCCACCTCACCTTTCCCGTTAAGCAGCCATAGTCTGTTTTCTGCATGTGTGACTCTGTTCTGTTTTGTAATTCAGTTCAAGTGTAACGGTTTTTACATTCCCTCTAAAAGTGATACCTTATGAGAAGTGACCTTTTCTGTGTGACTTATTTCACTTAGAATCGTCGTATCTAAATCCACTCATCATGCTGCTACTAACCTTATGACATTGATTTCATGGCTGAGTGATATTCCATTGTACATAAGGACCACAACTTCTTTATCCATTTTTCTCTTTCCTGGGATATTTAAGGTGGAATGAAGTGGAGGTCCTTGTCAACAGAGCAGCCCTCAACTTTGGGGTGCTTGTGTCTTGCTGATTTTTCATTTTCCCAATTTATACCCCCATGAGTGGAAGTGCCCTATGCTCTCTAAGCTGTGTTTTTTAGATGTTTCAGGACTCACCGTACACTTCTCCAGAGTGGCTGTTGGCAATTTACATCCCGCCCATCAGTGTAGCAAGGCTCCCATTTCTCCATGGCCTGTCCTGCATTTCTGGTTTTGACACTTTTTTCAGCATGGCCCTTTTGACCGATGGGAAGCAAGACTTCTCTGTAGCGCTGATTTGCCTTTCCAGGTTGCTTGGTTGGCCAAAAAGGGCGTATGCGTTTTTTCCTGAATATATTCAGGAAAAAACGCATACGCCCTTTTTGGCCAAGGGCATCATTGTCAACGTTTTGCCGCTTTTCATGTGCTTTAAAGGCGATTCGTATCTACCTCCTGAAATCTGTTTCCTGCAATTCTGCCTTGATTTCAAATCCTCTTCTTTGCCTTCCCTCAATATATTTGTGGACGAGAGTTATCATTTATAACTCTGCAGGTTTGTGAATTGCAGTGCCCTGAACCTCCATTTTACAACTCGCTTTTTTGGGAGCTGGCCGCAAAAGCGCAGGATGGCTTCAGGCCCTGTTCTGGTTCCGGGGGGCAGGCTGAGCCTGTGGTTAATTCTTCTTCCTGATGGGAAAATAGAGTGACCTGTGCCTGTCCCGACACCAAGAGCTAGTCTCTCGTTGGTTCCCCGTCTTCCCGTTCATCCTCAGGACAAATTGCAACCTGTACGGAACAGGAGGTTAAAGGTGCTGATGCTCCAAGTAGGGAGATTGCTAGTAAATCGGCTGGAATGGCGAACCCGGGCACAAGGAGATGAGAAATGAGGTGCGTTTTAGAAACCTTTCCCCATCACACGGTGTACCATCTTCTGGGTTTCTCATGCATGTTTTCGATGTAGGAAGATGCCCTTGAAGCTGGAGATTTGGGACCCATGCGATGGGTAACACGCAGTATTACTTTAAAGGGTCTGCGTTTGCTCACCCAACCTCACCAAACCTCTCAGCCCCAAGAGTGTCCACCCTTATGTCTCATCCAGCTGTGGGTCTAGATATGGTCAATCCAGGTTGCATCACAGCCCCTGAACTCATTGTGTAAGAATTTCTGTCTCTTTCACTGTCGTTGTTTCATGGGTTTTTCAAAGTAATTTATTTTCATAATGGGGTTTAGCTGCTTTTCACGGCTGTGTTTATGCCGCTTTACACCCACTTGACACACTAACAGAGAGATATCAATACATAGGTTTTAAGATTATTACTAGTCAGATATATTCTTGTGCGGTGAATAGGGCGTGTTGAGTCCAGTTCTCTGAGCAAGGAGTAGGTCTTGTCTACTACATATTGGGTTTATGGAACGGTATCTGAGCTAATTTGATACCCTTGTTTTATGTATCACCCCACCTCACCTTTCCCGTTAAGCAGCCATAGTCTGTTTTCTGCATGTGTGACTCTGTTCTGTTTTGTAATTCAGTTCAAGTGTAACGGTTTTTACATTCCCTCTAAAAGTGATACCTTATGAGAAGTGTCCTTTTCTGTGTGACTTATTTCACTTAGAATCGTCGTACCTAAATCCACTCATCATGCTGCTACTAACCTTATGACATTGATTTCATGGCTGAGTGATATTCCATTGTACATAAGGACCACAACTTCTTTATCCATTTTTCTCTTTCCTGGGATATTTAAGGTGGAATGAAGTGGAGGTCCTTGTCAACAGAGCAGCCCTCAACTTTGGGGTGCTTGTGTCTTGCTGATTTTTCATTTTCCCAATTTATACCCCCATGAGTGGAAGTGCCCTATGCTCTCTAAGCTGTGTTTTTCAGATGTTTCAGGACTCACCGGACACTTCTCCAGAGTGGCTCTTGGCAATTTACATCCCGCCCATCAGTGTAGCAAGGCTCCCATTTCTCCATGGCCTGTCCTGCATTTCTGGTTTTGACACTTTTTTCAGCATGGCCCTTTTGACGGATGGGAAGCGAGACTTCTCTGTAGCGCTGATTTGCCTTTCCAGGTTGCTTGGTTGGCCAAAAAGGGCGTATGCGTTTTTTCCTGAATATATTCAGGAAAAAACGCATACGCCCTTTTTGGCCAAGGGCATCATTGTCAACGTTTTGCCGCTTTTCATGTGCTTTAAAGGCGATTCGTATCTACCTCCTGAAATCTGTTTCGTGCAATTCTGCCTTGATTTCAAATCCTCTTCTTTGCCTTCCCTCAATATATTTGTGGACGAGAGTTATCATTTATAACTCTGCAGGTTTGTGAATTGCAGTGCCCTGAACCTCCATTTTACAACTCGCTTTTTTGGGAGCTGGCCGCAAAAGCGCAGGATGGCTTCAGGCCCTGTTCTGGTTCCGGGGGGCAGGCTGAGCCTGTGGTTAATTCTTCTTCCTGATGGGAAAATAGAGTGACCTGTGCCTGTCCCGACACCAAGAGCTAGTCTCTCGTTGGTTCCCCGTCTTCCCGTTCATCCTCAGGACAAATTGCAACCTGTACGGAACAGGAGGTTAAAGGTGCTGATGCTCCAAGTAGGGAGATTGCTAGTAACGCGGCTGGAATGGCGAACCCGGGCACAAGGAGATGAGAAATGAGGTGCGTTTTAGAAACCTTTCCCCATCACACGGTGTACCATCTTCTGGGTGTCTCATGCATGTTTTCGATGTAGGAAGATGCCCTTGAACCTGGAGATTTGGGACCCATGCGATGGGTACCACGCAGTATTACTTTAAAGGGTCTGCGTTTGCTCACCCAACCTCACCAAACCTCTCAGCCCCAAGAGTGTCCACCCTTATGTCTCATCCAGCTGTCGGTCTAGATATGGTCAATCCAGGTTGCATCACAGCCCCTGAACGCATTGTGTAAGAATTTCTCTCTCTTTCACTGTCGTTGTTTCATGGGTTTTTCAAAGTAATTTATTTTCATAATGGGGTTTAGCTGCTTTTCACGGCTGTGTTTATGCCGCTTTACACCTACTTGACACACTAACAGAGAGATATCAATACATAGGTTTTAAGATTATTACTAGTCAGATATATTCTTGTGCGGTGAATAGGGCGTGTTGAGTCCAGTTCTCTGAGCAAGGAGTAGGTCTTGTCTACTACATATTGGGTTTATGGAACGGTATCTGAGCTAATTTGATACCCTTGTTTTATGTATCACCCCACCTCACCTTTCCCGTTAAGCAGCCATAGTCTGTTTTCTGCATGTGTGACTCTGTTCTGTTTTGTAATTCAGTTCAAGTGTAACGGTTTTGACATTCCCTCTATAAGTGATACCTTATGAGAAGTGTCCTTTTCTGTGTGACTTATTTCACTTAGAATCGTCGTACCTAAATCCACTCATCATGCTGCTACTAACCTTATGACATTGATTTCATGGCTGAGTGATATTCCATTGTACATAAGGACCACAACTTCTTTATCCATTTTTCTCTTTCCTTGGATATTTAAGGTGGAATGAAGTGGAGGTCTTTGTCAACAGAGCAGCCCTCAACTTTGGGGTGCTTGTGTCTTGCTGATTTTTTATTTTCCCAATTTATACCCCCATGAGTGGAAGTGCCCTATGCTCTCTAAGCTGTGTTTTTTAGATGTTTCAGGACTCACCGTACACTTCTCCAGAGTGGCTGTTGGCAATTTACATCCCGCCCATCAGTGTAGCAAGGCTCCCATTTCTCCATGGCCTGTCCTGCATTTCTGGTTTTGACACTTTTTTCAGCATGGCCCTTTTGACTGATGGGAAGCGAGACTTCTCTGTAGCGCTGATTTGCCTTTCCAGGTTGCTTGGTTGGCCAAAAAGGGCGTATGCGTTTTTTCCTGAATATATTCAGGAAAAAACGCATACGCCCTTTTTGGCCAAGGGCATCATTGTCAACGTTTTGCCGCTTTTCATGTTCTTTAAAGGCGATTCGTATCTACCTCCTGAAATCTATTCCGTGCAATTCTGCCTTGATTTCAAATCCTCTTCTTTGCCTTCCCTCAATATATTTGTGGACGAGAGTTATCATTTATAACTCTGCAGGTTTGTGAATTGCAGTGCCCTGAACCTCCATTTTACCACTCGCTTTTTTGGGAGCTGGCCGCAAAAGCGCAGGATGGCTTCAGGCCCTGTTCTGGTTCCGGGGGGCAGGCTGAGCCTGTGGTTAATTCTTCTTCCTGATGGGAAAATAGAGTGACCTGTGCCTGTCCCGACACCAAGAGCTAGTCTCTCGTTGGTTCCCCGTCTTCCCGTTCATCCTCAGGACAAATTGCAACCTGTACGGAACAGGAGGTTAAAGGTGCTGATGCTCCAAGTAGGGAGATTGCTAGTAAAGCGGCTGGAATGGCGAACCCGGGCACAAGGAGATGAGAAATGAGGTGCGTTTTAGAAACCTTTCCCCATCACACGGTGTACCATCTTCTGGGTTTCTCATGCATGTTTTCGATGTAGGAAGATGCCCTTGAAGCTGGAGATTTGGGACCCATGCGATGGGTACCACGCAGTATTACTTTAAAGGGTCTGTGTTTGCTCACCCAACCTCACCAATCCTCTCAGCCCCAAGAGTGTCCACCCTTATGTCTCATCTAGCTGTGGGTCTAGATATGGTCAATCCAGGTTGCATCACAGCCCCTGAACGCATTGTGTAAGAATTTCTATCTCTTTCACTGTCGTTGTTTCATGGGTTTTTCAAAGTAATTTATTTTCATAATGGGGTTTAGCTGATTTTCACGGCTGTGTTTATGCCGCTTTACACCCACTTGACACACTAACAGAGAGATATCAATACATAGGTTTTAAGATTATTACTAGTCAGATATATTCTTGTGCGGTGAATAGGGCGTGTTGAGTCCAGTTCTCTGAGCAAGGAGTAGGTCTTGTCTATTACATATTGGGTTTATGGAACGGTATCTGAGCTAATTTGATACCCTTGTTTTATGTATCACCCCACCTCACCTTTCCCGTTAAGCAGCCATAGTGTGTTTTCTGCATGTGTGACTCTGTTCTGTTTTGTAATTCAGTTCAAGTGTAACGGTTTTTACATTCCCTCTATCAGTGATACCTTATGAGAAGTGTCCTTTTCTGTGTGACTTATTTCACTTAGAATCGTCGTACCTAAATCCACTCATCATGCTGCTACTAACCTTATGACATTGATTTCATGGCTGAGTGATATTCCATTGTACATAAGGACCACAACTTCTTTATCCATTTTTCTCTTTCCTGGGATATTTAAGGTGGAATGAAGTGGAGGTCCTTGTCAACAGAGCAGCCCTAAATTTTGGGGTGCTTGTGTCTTGCTGATTTTTCATTTTCCCAATTTATACCCCCATGAGTGGAAGTGCCCTATGCTCTCTAAGATGTGTTTTTCAGATGTTTCAGGACACACCGTACACTTCTCCAGAGTGGCTGTTGGCAATTTACATCCCGCCCATCAGTGTAGCAAGGCTCCCATTTCTGCATGGCCTGTACTGCATTTCTGGTTTTGACACTTTTTTCATCATGGCCCTTTTGACCAATGGGAAGCGAGACTTCTCTGTAGCGCTGATTTGCCTTTCCAGGTTGCTTGGTTGGCCAAAAAGGGCGTATGCGTTTTTTCCTGAATATATTCAGGAAAAAACGCATACGCCCTTTTTGGCCAAGGGCATCATTGTCAACGTTTTGCCGCTTTTCATGTGCTTTAAAGGCGATTCGTATCTACCTCCTGAAATCTGTTTCGTGCAATTCTGCCTTGATTTCAAATCCTCTTCTTTGCCTTCCCTCAATATATTTGTGGACGAGAGTTATCATTTATAACTCTGCAGGTTTGTGAATTGCAGTGCCCTGAACCTCCATTTTACAACTCGCTTTTTTGGGAGCTGGCCGCAAAAGCGCAGGATGGCTTCAGGCCCTGTTCTGGTTCCGGGGGGCAGGCTGAGCCTGTGGTTAATTCTTCTTCCTGATGGGAAAATAGAGTGACCTGTGCCTGTCCCGACACCAAGAGCTAGTCTCTCGTTGGTTCCCCGTCTTCCCGTTCATCCTCAGGACAAATTGCAACCTGTACGGAACAGGAGGTTAAAGGTGCTGATGCTCCAAGTAGGGAGATTGCTAGTAAAGCGGCTGGAATGGCGAACCCGGGCACAAGGAGATGAGAAATGAGGTGCGTTTTAGAAACCTTTCCCCATCACACGGTGTACCATCTTCTGGGTTTCTCATGCATGTTTTCGATGTAGGAAGATGCCCTTGAAGCTGGAGATTTGGGACCCATGCGATGGGTACCACGCAGTATTACTTTAAAGGGTCTGCGTTTGCTCACCCAACCTCACCAATCCTCTCAGCCCCAAGAGTGTCCACCCTTATGTCTCATCTAGCTGTGGGTCTAGATATGGTCAATCCAGGTTGCATCACAGCCCCTGAACTCATTGTGTAAGAATTTCTATCTCTTTCACTGTCGTTGTTTCATGGGTTTTTCAAAGTAATTTATTTTCATAATGGGGTTTAGCTGATTTTCACGGCTGTGTTTATGCCGCTTTACACCCACTTGACACACTAACAGAGAGATATCAATACATAGGTTTTAAGATTATTACTAGTCAGATATATTCTTGTGCAGTGAATAGGGCGTGTTGAGTCCAGTTCTCTGAGCAAGGAGTAGGTCTTGTCTACTACATATTGGGTTTATGGAATGGTATCTGAGCTAATTTGATACCCTTGTTTTATGTATCACCCCACCTCACCTTTCCCGTTAAGCAGCCATAGTCTGTTTTCTGCATGTGTGACTCTGTTCTGTTTTGTAATTCAGTTCAAGTGTAACGGTTTTTACATTCCCTCTAAAAGTGATACCTTATGAGAAGTGTCCTTTTCTGTGTGACTTATTTCACTTAGAATCGTCGTACTTAAATCCACTCATCATGCTGCTACTAACCTTATGACACTGATTTCATGGCTGAGTGATATTCCATTGTACATAAGGACCACAACTTCTTTATCCATTTTTCTCTTTCCTGGGATATTTAAGGTGGAATGAAGTGGAGGTCCTTGTCAACAGAACAGCCCTAAACTTTGGGGTGCTTGTGTCTTGCTGATTTTTCATTTTCCCAATTTATACCCCCATGAGTGGAAGTGCCCTATGCTCTCTAAGCTGTGTTTTTCAGATGTTTCAGGACACACCGTACACTTCTCCAGAGTGGCTGTTGGCAATTTACATCCCGCCTATCAGTGTAGCAAGGCTCTCATTTCTCCATGGCCTGTCCTGCATTTCTGGTTTTGACACATTTTTCAGCATGGCCCTTTTGACCGATGGGAAGTGAGACTTCTTTGTAGCGCTGATTTGCCTTTCCAGGTTGCTTGGTTGGCCAAAAAGGGCGTATGCGTTTTTTCCTGAATATATTCAGGAAAAAACGCATACGCCCTTTTTGGCCAAGGGCATCATTGTCAACATCTTGCCGCTTTTCATGTGCTTTAAAGGCGATTCGAATCTACCTCCTGAAATCTGTTTCCTGCAATTCTGCCTTGATTTCAAATCCTCTTCTTTGCCTTCCCTCAATATATTTGTGGACGAGAGTTATCATTTATAACTCTGCAGGTTTGTGAATTGCAGTGCCCTGAACCTCCATTTTACAACTCGCTTTTTTGGGAGCTGGCCGCAAAAGCGCAGGATGGCTTCAGGCCCTGTTCTGGTTCCGGGGGGCAGGCTGAGCCTGTGGTAAATTCTTCTTCCTGATGGGAAAATAGAGTGACCTGTGCCTGTCCCAACACCAACAGCTAGTCTCTCGTTGGTTCCCCGTCTTCCCGTTCATCCTCAGGACAAATTGCAACCTGTACGGAACAGGAGGTTAAAGGTGCTGATGCTCCTAGTAGGGAGATTGCTAGTAAAGCGGCTGGAATGGCGAACCCGGGCACAAGGAGATGAGAAATGAGGTGCGTTTTAGAAACCTTTCCCCATCACACGGTATACTATCTTCTGGGTTTCTCATGCATGTTTTCGATGTAGGAAGATGCCCTGGAAGCTGGAGATTTGGGACCCATGCGATGGGTACCACGAAGTATTACTTTAAAGGGTCTGCGTTTGCTCACCCAACCTCACCAAACCTCTCAGCCCCAAGAGTGTCCACCCTTATGTCTCATCCAGCTGTGGGTCTAGATATGGTCAATCCAGGTTGCATCACAGCCCCTGAACGCATTGTGTAAGAATTTCTCTCTCTTTCACTGTCGTTGTTTCATGGGTTTTTCAAAGTAATTTATTTTCATAATGGGGTTTAGCTGCTTTTCACTGCTGTGTTTATGCCGCTTTACACCCACTTGATACACTAACAGAGAGATATCAATACATAGGTTTTAAGATTATTACTAGTCAGATATATTCTTGTGCGGTGAATAGGGCGTGTTGAGTCCAGTTCTCTGAGCAAGGAGTAGGTCTTGTCTACTACATATTGGGTTTATGGAACGGTATCTGAGCTAATTTGATACCCTTGTTTTATGTATCACCCCACCTCACCTTTCCCGTTAAGCAGCCATAGTGTGTTTTCTGCATGTGTGACTCTGTTCTGTTTTGTAATTCAGTTCAAGTGTAACGGTTTTTACATTCCCTCTATCAGTGATACCTTATGAGAAGTGTCCTTTTCTGTGTGACTTATTTCACTTAGAATCGTCGTACCTAAATCCACTCATCATGCTGCTACTAACCTTATGACATTGATTTCATGGCTGAGTGATATTCCATTGTACATAAGGACCACAACTTCTTTATCCATTTTTCTCTTTCCTGGGATATTTAAGGTGGAATGAAGTGGAGGTCCTTGTCAACAGAGCAGCCCTCAACTTTGGGGTGCTTGTGTCTTGCTGATTTTTCATTTTCCCAATTTATACCCCCATGAGTGGAAGTGCCCTATGCTCTCTAAGATGTGTTTTTCAGATGTTTCAGGACACACCGTACACTTCTCCAGAGTGGCTGTTGGCAATTTACATCCCGCCCATCAGTGTAGCAAGGCTCCCATTTCTGCATGGCCTGTACTGCATTTCTGGTTTTGACACTTTTTTCATCATGGCCCTTTTGACCGATGGGAAGCGAGACTTCTCTGTAGCGCTGATTTGCCTTTCCAGGTTGCTTGGTTGGCCAAAAAGGGCGTATGCGTTTTTTCCTGAATATATTCAGGAAAAAACGCATACGCCCTTTTTGGCCAAGGGCATCATTGTCAACGTTTTGCCGCTTTTCATGTGCTTTAAAGGCGATTCGTATCTACCTCCTGAAATCTGTTTCCTGCAATTCTGCCTTGATTTCATATCCTCTTCTTTGCCTTCCCTCAATATATTTGTGGACGAGAGTTATCATTTATAACTCTGCAGGTTTGTGAATTGCAGTGCCCTGAACCTCCATTTTACAACTCGCTTTTTTGGGAGCTGGCCGCAAAAGCGCAGGATGGCTTCAGGCCCTGTTCTGGTTCCGGGAGGCAGGCTGAGCCTGTGGTTAATTCTTCTTCCTGATGGGAAAATAGAGTGACCTGTGCCTGTCCCGACACCAAGAGCTAGTCTCTCGTTGGTTCCCCATCTTCCCGTTCATCCTCAGGACAAATTGCAACCTGTACGGAACAAGAGGTTAAAGGTGCTGATGCTCCAAGTAGGGAGATTGCTAGTAAAGCGGCTGGAATGGCGAACCCGGGCACAAGGAGATGAGAAATGAGGTGCTTTTTAGAAACCTTTCCCCATCACATGGTGTACCATCTTCTGGGTTTCTCATGCATGTTTTCGATGTAGGAAGATGCCCTTGAAGCTGGAGATTTGGGACCCATTCGATGGGTACCACGAAGTATTACTTTAAAGGGTCTGCGTTTGCTCACCCAACCTCACCAAACCTCTCAGCCCCAAGAGTGTCCACCCTTATGTCTCATCCAGCTGTGGGTCTAGATATGGTCAATCCAGGTTGCATCACAGCCCCTGAACGCATTGTGTAAGAATTTCTCTCTCTTTCACTGTCGTTGTTTCATGGGTTTTTCAAAGTAATTTATTTTCATAATGGGGTTTAGCTGCTTTTCACGGCTGTGTTTATGCCGCTTTACACCCACTTGACACACTAACAGAGAGATATCAATACATAGGTTTTAAGATTATTACTAGTCAGATATATTCTTGTGCGGTGAATAGGGCGTGTTGAGTCCAGTTCTCTGAGCAAGGAGTAGGTCTTCTCTACTACATATTGGGTTTATGGAACGGTATCTGAGCTAATTTGATACCCTTGTTTTATGTATCACCCCACCTCACCTTTCCCGTTAAGCAGCCATAGTCTGATTTCTGCATGTGTGACTCTGTTCTGTTTTGTAATTCAGTTCAAGTGTAACGGTTTTTACATTCCCTCTAAAAGTGATACCTTATGAGAAGTGTCCTTTTCTGTGTGACTTATTTCACTTAGAATCGTCGTACCTAAATCCACTCATCATGCTGCTACTAACCTTATGACATTGATTTCATGGCTGAGTGATATTCCATTGTACATAAGGACCACAACTTCTTTATCCATTTTTCTCTTTCCTGGGATATTGAAGGTGGAATGAAGTGGAGGTCCTTGTCAACAGAGCAGCCCTCAACTTTGGGGTGCTTGTGTCTTGCTGATTTTTCATTTTCCCAATTTATACCCCCATGAGTGGAAGTGCCCTATGCTCTCTAAGCTGTGTTTTTTAGATGTTTCAGGACTCACCGTACACTTCTCCAGAGTGGCTGTTGGCAATTTACATCCCGCCCATCAGTGTAGCAAGGCTCCCATTTCTCCATGGCCTGTCCTGCATTTCTGGTTTTGACACTTTTTTCAGCATGGCCCTTTTGACCGATGGGAAGCGAGACTTCTCTGTAGCGCTGATTTGCCTTTCCAGGTTGCTTGGTTGGCCAAAAAGGGCGTATGCGTTTTTTCCTGAATATATTCAGGAAAAAACGCATACGCCCTTTTTGGCCAAGGGCATCATTGTCAACGTTTTGCCGCTTTTCATGTGCTTTAAAGGCGATTCGTATCTACCTCCTGAAATCTGTTTCGTGCAATTCTGCCTTGATTTCAAATCCTCTTCTTTGCCTTCCCTCAATATATTTGTGGACGAGAGTTATCATTTATAACTCTGCAGGTTTGTGAATTGCAGTGCCCTGAACCTCCATTTTACAACTCGCTTTTTTTGGGAGCTGGCCGCAAAAGCGCAGGATGGCTTCAGGCCCTGCTCTGGTTCCGGGGTCAGGCTGAGCCTGTGGTTAATTCTTCTTCCTGATGGGAAAATAGAGTGACCTGTGCCTGTCCCGACACCAAGAGCTAGTCTCTCGTTGGTTCCCCGTCTTCCCGTTCATCCTCAGGACAAATTGCAACCTGTACGGAACAGGAGGTTAAAGGTGCTGATGCTCCAAGTAGGGAGATTGCTAGTAAAGTGGCTGGAATGGCGAACCCGGGCACAAGGAGATGAGAAATGAGGTGCGTTTTAGAAACCTTTCCCCATCACACGGTGTACCATCTTCTGGGTTTCTCATGCATGTTTTTGATGTAGGAAGATGCCCTTGAACCTGGAGATTTCGGACCCATGCGATGGGTACCACGCAGTATTACTTTAAAGGGTCTGCGTTTGCTCACCCAACCTCACCAATCCTCTCAGCCCCAAGAGTGTCCACCCTTATGTCTCATCCAGCTGTGGGTCTAGATATGGTCAATCCAGGTTGCATCACAGCCCCTGAACTCATTGTGTAAGAATTTCTATCTCTTTCACTGTCGTTGTTTCATGGGTTTTTCAAAGTAATTTATTTTCATAATGGGGTTTAGCTGCTTTTCACGGCTGTGTTTATGCCGCTTTACACCCACTTGACACACTAACAGAGAGATATCAATACATAGGTTTTAAGTTTATTACTAGTCAGATATATTCTTGTGCGGTGAATAGGGCGTGTTGAGTCCAGTTCTCTGAGCAAGGAGTAGGTCTTGTCTACTACATATTGGGTTTATGGAATGGTATCTGAGCTAATTTGATACCCTTGTTTTATGTATCACCCCACGTCACCTTTCCCGTTAAGCAGCCATAGTGTGTTTTCTGCATGTGTGACTCTGTTCTGTTTTGTAATTCAGTTCAAGTGTAACGGTTTTTACATTCCCTCTATCAGTGATACCTTATGAGAAGTGTCCTTTTCTGTGTGACTTATTTCACTTAGAATCGTCGTACTTAAATCCACTCATCATGCTGCTACTAACCTTATGACATTGATTTCATGGCTGAGTGATATTCCATTGTACATAAGGACCACAACTTCTTTATCCATTTTTCTCTTTCCTGGGATATTTAAGGTGGAATGAAGTGGAGGTCCTTGTCAACAGAACAGCCCTAAACTTTGGGGTGCTTGTGTCTTGCTGATTTTTCATTTTCCCAATTTATACCCCCATGAGTGGAAGTGCCCTATGCTCTCTAAGCTGTGTTTTTCAGATGTTTCAGGACACACCGTACACTTCTCCAGAGTGGCTGTTGGCAATTTACATCCCGCCCATCAGTGTAGCAAGGCTCCCATTTCTCCATGGCCTGTCCTGCATTTCTGGTTTTGACACATTTTTCAGCATGGCCCTTTTGACCGATGGGAACTGAGACTTCTTTGTAGCGCTGATTTGCCTTTCCAGGTTGCTTGGTTGGCCAAAAAGGGCGTATGCGTTTTTTCCTGAATATATTCAGGAAAAAACGCATACGCCCTTTTTGGCCAAGGGCATCATTGTCAACATCTTGCCGCTTTTCATGTGCTTTAAAGGCGATTCGAATCTACCTCCTGAAATCTGTTTCCTGCAATTCTGCCTTGATTTCAAATCCTCTTCTTTGCCTTCCCTCAATATATTTGTGGACGAGAGTTATCATTTATAACTCTGCAGGTTTGTGAATTGCAGTGCCCTGAACCTCCATTTTACAACTCGCTTTTTTGGGAGCTGGCCGCAAAAGCGCAGGATGGCTTCAGGCCCTGTTCTGGTTCCGGGGGGCAGGCTGAGCCTGTGGTTAATTCTTCTTCCTGATGGGAAAATAGAGTGACCTGTGCCTGTCCCAACACCAAGAGCTAGTCTCTCGTTGGTTCCCCATCTTCCCGTTCATCCTCAGGACAAATTGCAACCTGTACGGAACAAGAGGTTAAAGGTGCTGATGCTCCAAGTAGGGAGATTGCTAGTAAAGCGGCTGGAATGGCGAACCCGGGCACAAGGAGATGAGAAATGAGGTGCTTTTTAGAAACCTTTCCCCATCACATGGTGTACCATCTTCTGGGTTTGTCATGCATGTTTTCGATGTAGGAAGATGCCCTTGAAGCTGGAGATTTGGGACCCATTCGATGGGTACCACGAAGTATTACTTTAAAGGGTCTGCGTTTGCTCACCCAACCTCACCAAACCTCTCAGCCCCAAGAGTGTCCACCCTTATGTCTCATCCAGCTGTGGGTCTAGATATGGTCAATCCAGGTTGCATCACAGCCCCTGAACGCATTGTGTAAGAATTTCTCTCTCTTTCACTGTCGTTGTTTCATGGGTTTTTCAAAGTAATTTATTTTCATAATGGGGTTTAGCTGCTTTTCACGGCTGTGTTTATGCCGCTTTACACCCACTTGACACACTAACAGAGAGATATCAATACATAGGTTTTAAGATTATTACTAGTCAGATATATTCTTGTGCGGTGAATAGGGCGTGTTGAGTCCAGTTCTCTGAGCAAGGAGTAGGTCTTCTCTACTACATATTGGGTTTATGGAACGGTATCTGAGCTAATTTGATACCCTTGTTTTATGTATCACCCCACCTCACCTTTCCCGTTAAGCAGCCATAGTCTGATTTCTGCATGTGTGACTCTGTTCTGTTTTGTAATTCAGTTCAAGTGTAACGGTTTTTACATTCCCTCTAAAAGTGATACCTTATGAGAAGTGTCCTTTTCTGTGTGACTTATTTCACTTAGAATCGTCGTACCTAAATCCACTCATCATGCTGCTACTAACCTTATGACATTGATTTCATGGCTGAGTGATATTCCATTGTACATAAGGACCACAACTTCTTTATCCATTTTTCTCTTTCCTGGGATATTGAAGGTGGAATGAAGTGGAGGTCCTTGTCAACAGAGCAGCCCTCAACTTTGGGGTGCTTGTGTCTTGCTGATTTTTCATTTTCCCAATTTATACCCCCATGAGTGGAAGTGCCCTATGCTCTCTAAGCTGTGTTTTTTAGATGTTTCAGGACTCACCGTACACTTCTCCAGAGTGGCTGTTGGCAATTTACATCCCGCCCATCAGTGTAGCAAGGCTCCCATTTCTCCATGGCCTGTCCTGCATTTCTGGTTTTGACACTTTTTTCAGCATGGCCCTTTTGACCGATGGGAAGCGAGACTTCTCTGTAGCGCTGATTTGCCTTTCCAGGTTGCTTGGTTGGCCAAAAAGGGCGTATGCGTTTTTTCCTGAATATATTCAGGAAAAAACGCATACGCCCTTTTTGGCCAAGGGCATCATTGTCAACGTTTTGCCGCTTTTCATGTGCTTTAAAGGCGATTCGTATCTACCTCCTGAAATCTGTTTCGTGCAATTCTTCCTTGATTTCAAATCCTCTTCTTTGCCTTCCCTCAATATATTTGTGGACGAGAGTTATCATTTATAACTCTGCAGGTTTGTGAATTGCAGTGCCCTGAACCTCCATTTTACAACTCGCTTTTTTTGGGAGCTGGCCGCAAAAGCGCAGGATGGCTTCAGGCCCTGCTCTGGTTCCGGGGTCAGGCTGAGCCTGTGGTTAATTCTTCTTCCTGATGGGAAAATAGAGTGACCTGTGCCTGTCCCGACACCAAGAGCTAGTCTCTCGTTGGTTCCCCGTCTTCCCGTTCATCCTCAGGACAAATTGCAACCTGTACGGAACAGGAGGTTAAAGGTGCTGATGCTCCAAGTAGGGAGATTGCTAGTAAAGTGGCTGGAATGGCGAACCCGGGCACAAGGAGATGAGAAATGAGGTGCGTTTTAGAAACCTTTCCCCATCACACGGTGTACCATCTTCTGGGTTTCTCATGCATGTTTTTGATGTAGGAAGATGCCCTTGAACCTGGAGATTTCGGACCCATGCGATGGGTACCACGCAGTATTACTTTAAAGGGTCTGCGTTTGCTCACCCAACCTCACCAATCCTCTCAGCCCCAAGAGTGTCCACCCTTATGTCTCATCCAGCTGTGGGTCTAGATATGGTCAATCCAGGTTGCATCACAGCCCCTGAACTCATTGTGTAAGAATTTCTATCTCTTTCACTGTCGTTGTTTCATGGGTTTTTCAAAGTAATTTATTTTCATAATGGGGTTTAGCTGCTTTTCACGGCTGTGTTTATGCCGCTTTACACCCACTTGACACACTAACAGAGAGATATCAATACATAGGTTTTAAGTTTATTACTAGTCAGATATATTCTTGTGCGGTGAATAGGGCGTGTTGAGTCCAGTTCTCTGAGCAAGGAGTAGGTCTTGTCTACTACATATTGGGTTTATGGAATGGTATCTGAGCTAATTTGATACCCTTGTTTTATGTATCACCCCACGTCACCTTTCCCGTTAAGCAGCCATAGTGTGTTTTCTGCATGTGTGACTCTGTTCTGTTTTGTAATTCAGTTCAAGTGTAACGGTTTTTACATTCCCTCTATCAGTGATACCTTATGAGAAGTGTCCTTTTCTGTGTGACTTATTTCACTTAGAATCGTCGTACTTAAATCCACTCATCATGCTGCTACTAACCTTATGACATTGATTTCATGGCTGAGTGATATTCCATTGTACATAAGGACCACAACTTCTTTATCCATTTTTCTCTTTCCTGGGATATTTAAGGTGGAATGAAGTGGAGGTCCTTGTCAACAGAACAGCCCTAAACTTTGGGGTGCTTGTGTCTTGCTGATTTTTCATTTTCCCAATTTATACCCCCATGAGTGGAAGTGCCCTATGCTCTCTAAGCTGTGTTTTTCAGATGTTTCAGGACACACCGTACACTTCTCCAGAGTGGCTGTTGGCAATTTACATCCCGCCCATCAGTGTAGCAAGGCTCCCATTTCTCCATGGCCTGTCCTGCATTTCTGGTTTTGACACATTTTTCAGCATGGCCCTTTTGACCGATGGGAACTGAGACTTCTTTGTAGCGCTGATTTGCCTTTCCAGGTTGCTTGGTTGGCCAAAAAGGGCGTATGCGTTTTTTCCTGAATATATTCAGGAAAAAACGCATACGCCCTTTTTGGCCAAGGGCATCATTGTCAACATCTTGCCGCTTTTCATGTGCTTTAAAGGCGATTCGAATCTACCTCCTGAAATCTGTTTCCTGCAATTCTGCCTTGATTTCAAATCCTCTTCTTTGCCTTCCCTCAATATATTTGTGGACGAGAGTTATCATTTATAACTCTGCAGGTTTGTGAATTGCAGTGCCCTGAACCTCCATTTTACAACTCGCTTTTTTGGGAGCTGGCCGCAAAAGCGCAGGATGGCTTCAGGCCCTGTTCTGGTTCCGGGGGGCAGGCTGAGCCTGTGGTTAATTCTTCTTCCTGATGGGAAAATAGAGTGACCTGTGCCTGTCCCAACACCAAGAGCTAGTCTCTCGTTGGTTCCCCATCTTCCCGTTCATCCTCAGGACAAATTGCAACCTGTACGGAACAGGAGGTTAAAGGTGCTGATGCTCCAAGTAGGGAGATTGCTAGTAAAGCGGCTGGAATGGCAAACCCGGGCACAAGGAGATGAGAAATGAGGTGCGTTTTAGAAACCTTTCCCCATCACACGGTGTATCATCTTCTGGGTTTCTCATGCATGTTTTCGATGTAGGAAGATGCCCTTGAAGCTGGAGATTTGGGACCCATTCGATGGGTACGACGAAGTATTACTTTAAAGGGTCTGCGTTTGCTCACCCAACCTCACCAAACCTCTCAGCCCCAAGAGTGTCCACCCTTATGTCTCATCCAGCTGTGGGTCTAGATATGGTCAATCCAGGTTGCATCACAGCCCCTGAACGCATTGTGTAAGAATTTCTCTCTCTTTCACTGTCGTTGTTTCATGGGTTTTTCAAAGTAATTTATTTTCATAATGGGGTTTAGCTGCTTTTCACTGCTGTGTTTATGCCGCTTTACACCCACTTGATACACTAACAGAGAGATATCAATACATAGGTTTTAAGATTATTACTAGTCAGATATATTCTTGTGCGGTGAATAGGGCGTGTTGAGTCCAGTTCTCTGAGCAAGGAGTAGGTCTTGTCTATTACATATTGGGTTTATGGAACGGTATCTGAGCTAATTTGATACCCTTGTTTTATGTATCACCCCACCTCACCTTTCCCGTTAAGCAGCCATAGTGTGTTTTCTGCATGTGTGACTCTGTTCTGTTTTGTAATTCAGTTCAAGTGTAACGGTTTTTACATTCCCTCTATCAGTGATACCTTATGAGAAGTGTCCTTTTCTGTGTGACTTATTTCACTTAGAATCGTCGTACCTAAATCCACTCATCATGCTGCTACTAACCTTATGACATTGATTTCATGGCTGAGTGATATTCCATTGTACATAAGGACCACAACTTCTTTATCCATTTTTCTCTTTCCTGGGATATTGAAGGTGGAATGAAGTGGAGGTCCTTGTCAACAGAGCAGCCCTCAACTTTGGGGTGCTTGTGTCTTGCTGATTTTTCATTTTCCCAATTTATACCCCCATGAGTGGAAGTGCCCTATGCTCTCTAAGATGTGTTTTTCAGATGTTTCAGGACACACCGTACACTTCTCCAGAGTGGCTGTTGGCAATTTACATCCCGCCCATCAGTGTAGCAAGGCTCCCATTTCTGCATGGCCTGTACTGCATTTCTGGTTTTGACACTTTTTTCATCATGGCCCTTTTGACCGATGGGAAGCGAGACTTCTCTGTAGCGCTGATTTGCCTTTCCAGGTTGCTTGGTTGGCCAAAAAGGGCGTATGCGTTTTTTCCTGAATATATTCAGGAAAAAACGCATACGCCCTTTTTGGCCAAGGGCATCATTGTCAACGTTTTGCCGCTTTTCATGTGCTTTAAAGGCGATTCGTATCTACCTCCTGAAATCTGTTTCCTGCAATTCTGCCTTGATTTCAAATCCTCTTCTTTGCCTTCCCTCAATATATTTGTGGACGAGAGTTATCATTTATAACTCTGCAGGTTTGTGAATTGCAGTGCCCTGAACCTCCATTTTACAACTCGCTTTTTTGGGAGCTGGCCGCAAAAGCGCAGGATGGCTTCAGGCCCTGTTCTGGTTCCGGGAGGCAGGCTGAGCCTGTGGTTAATTCTTCTTCCTGATGGGAAAATAGAGTGACCTGTGCCTGTCCCGACACCAAGAGCTAGTCTCTCGTTGGTTCCCCATCTTCCCGTTCATCCTCAGGACAAATTGCAACCTGTACGGAACAAGAGGTTAAAGGTGCTGATGCTCCAAGTAGGGAGATTGCTAGTAAAGCGGCTGGAATGGCGAACCCGGGCACAAGGAGATGAGAAATGAGGTGCTTTTTAGAAACCTTTCCCCATCACATGGTGTACCATCTTCTGGGTTTCTCATGCATGTTTTCGATGTAGGAAGATGCCCTTGAAGCTGGAGATTTGGGACCCATTCGATGGGTACCACGAAGTATTACTTTAAAGGGTCTGCGTTTGCTCACCCAACCTCACCAAACCTCTCAGCCCCAAGAGTGTCCACCCTTATGTCTCATCCAGCTGTGGGTCTAGATATGGTCAATCCAGGTTGCATCACAGCCCCTGAACGCATTGTGTAAGAATTTCTCTCTCTTTCACTGTCGTTGTTTCATGGGTTTTTCAAAGTAATTTATTTTCATAATGGGGTTTAGCTGCTTTTCACGGCTGTGTTTATGCCGCTTTACACCCACTTGACACACTAACAGAGAGATATCAATACATAGGTTTTAAGATTATTACTAGTCAGATATATTCTTGTGCGGTGAATAGGGCGTGTTGAGTCCAGTTCTCTGAGCAAGGAGTAGGTCTTCTCTACTACATATTGGGTTTATGGAACGGTATCTGAGCTAATTTGATACCCTTGTTTTATGTATCACCCCACCTCACCTTTCCCGTTAAGCAGCCATAGTCTGATTTCTGCATGTGTGACTCTGTTCTGTTTTGTAATTCAGTTCAAGTGTAACGGTTTTTACATTCCCTCTAAAAGTGATACCTTATGAGAAGTGTCCTTTTCTGTGTGACTTATTTCACTTAGAATCGTCGTACCTAAATCCACTCATCATGCTGCTACTAACCTTATGACATTGATTTCATGGCTGAGTGATATTCCATTGTACATAAGGACCACAACTTCTTTATCCATTTTTCTCTTTCCTGGGATATTGAAGGTGGAATGAAGTGGAGGTCCTTGTCAACAGAGCAGCCCTCAACTTTGGGGTGCTTGTGTCTTGCTGATTTTTCATTTTCCCAATTTATACCCCCATGAGTGGAAGTGCCCTATGCTCTCTAAGCTGTGTTTTTTAGATGTTTCAGGACTCACCGTACACTTCTCCAGAGTGGCTGTTGGCAATTTACATCCCGCCCATCAGTGTAGCAAGGCTCCCATTTCTCCATGGCCTGTCCTGCATTTCTGGTTTTGACACTTTTTTCAGCATGGCCCTTTTGACCGATGGGAAGCGAGACTTCTCTGTAGCGCTGATTTGCCTTTCCAGGTTGCTTGGTTGGCCAAAAAGGGCGTATGCGTTTTTTCCTGAATATATTCAGGAAAAAACGCATACGCCCTTTTTGGCCAAGGGCATCATTGTCAACGTTTTGCCGCTTTTCATGTGCTTTAAAGGCGATTCGTATCTACCTCCTGAAATCTGTTTCGTGCAATTCTGCCTTGATTTCAAATCCTCTTCTTTGCCTTCCCTCAATATATTTGTGGACGAGAGTTATCATTTATAACTCTGCAGGTTTGTGAATTGCAGTGCCCTGAACCTCCATTTTACAACTCGCTTTTTTTGGGAGCTGGCCGCAAAAGCGCAGGATGGCTTCAGGCCCTGCTCTGGTTCCGGGGTCAGGCTGAGCCTGTGGTTAATTCTTCTTCCTGATGGGAAAATAGAGTGACCTGTGCCTGTCCCGACACCAAGAGCTAGTCTCTCGTTGGTTCCCCGTCTTCCCGTTCATCCTCAGGACAAATTGCAACCTGTACGGAACAGGAGGTTAAAGGTGCTGATGCTCCAAGTAGGGAGATTGCTAGTAACGCGGCTGGAATGGCGAACCCGGGCACAAGGAGATGAGAAATGAGGTGCGTTTTAGAAACCTTTCCCCATCACACGGTGTACCATCTTCTGGGTTTCTCATGCATGTTTTCGATGTAGGAAGATGCCCTTGAACCTGGAGATTTGGGACCCATGCGATGGGTACCACGCAGTATTACTTTAAAGGGTCTGCGTTTGCTCACCCAACCTCACCAAACCTCTCAGCCCCAAGAGTGTCCACCCTTATGTCTCATCCAGCTGTGGGTCTAGATATGGTCAATCCAGGTTGCATCACAGCCCCTGAACTCATTGTGTAAGAATTTCTATCTCTTTCACTGTCGTTGTTTCATGGGTTTTTCAAAGTAATTTATTTTCATAATGGGGTTTAGCTGCTTTTCACGGCTGTGTTTATGCCGCTTTACACCCACTTGACACACTAACAGAGAGATATCAATACATAGGTTTTAAGATTATTACTAGTCAGATATATTCTTGTGCGGTGAATAGGGCGTGTTGAGTCCAGTTCTCTGAGCAAGGAGTAGGTCTTGTCTACTACATATTGGGTTTATGGAACGGTATCTGAGCTAATTTGATACCCTTGTTTTATGTATCACCCCACCTCACCTTTCCCGTTAAGCAGCCATAGTCTGTTTTCTGCATGTGTGACTCTGTTCTGTTTTGTAATTCAGTTCAAGTGTAACGGTTTTTACATTCCCTCTAAAAGTGATACCTTATGAGAAGTGTCCTTTTCTGTGTGACTTATTTCACTTAGAATCGTCGTACCTAAATCCACTCATCATGCTGCTACTAACCTTATGACATTGATTTCATGGCTGAGTGATATTCCATTGTACATGAGGACCACAACTTCTTTATCCATTTTTCTCTTTCCTTGGATATTTAAGGTGGAATGAAGTGGAGGTCCTTGTCAACAGAGCAGCCCTCAACTTTGGGGTGCTTGTGTCTTGCTGATTTTTCATTTTCCCAATTTATACCCCCATGAGTGGAAGTGCCCTATGCTCTCTAAGCTGTGTTTTTCAGATGTTTCAGGACACACCGTACACTTCTCCAGAGTGGCTGTTGGCAATTTACATCCCGCCCATCAGTGTAGCAAGGCTCCCATTTCTCCATGGCCTGTCCTGCATTTCTGGTTTTGACACTTTTTTCAGCATGGCCCTTTTGACCGATGGGAAGCGAGACTTCTTTGTAGCGCTGATTTGCCTTTCCAGGTTGCTTGGTTGGCCAAAAAGGGCGTATGCGTTTTTTCCTGAATATATTCAGGAAAAAACGCATACGCCCTTTTTGGCCAAGGGCATCATTGTCAACGTTTTGCTGCTTTTCATGTGCTTTAAAGGCGATTCGAATCTACCTCCTGAAATCTGTTTCCTGCAATTCTGCCTTGATTTCAAATCCTCTTCTTTGCCTTCCCTCAATATATTTGTGGACGAGAGTTATCATTTATAACTCTGCAGGTTTGTGAATTGCAGTGCCCTGGACCTCCATTTTACAACTCGCTTTTTTGGGAGCTGGCCGCAAAAGCGCAGGATGGCTTCAGGCCCTGTTCTGGTTCCGGGGGGCAGGCTGAGCCTGTGGTTACTTCTTCTTCCTGATGGGAAAATAGAGTGACCTGTGCCTGTCCCAACTCCAAGAGCTAGTCTCTCGTTGGTTCCCCGTCTTCCCGTTCATCCTCAGGACAAATTGCAACCTGTACGGAACAGGAGGTTAAAGGTGCTGATTTTCCAAGTAGGGAGATTGCTAGTAAAGCGGCTGGAATGGCGAACCCGGGCACAAGGAGATGAGAAATGAGGTGTGTTTTAGAAACCTTTCCCCATCACACGGTGTACTATCTTCTGGGTTTCTCATGCATGTTTTCGATGTAGGAAGATGCCCTTGAAGCTGGAGATTTGGGACCCATTCGATGGGTACCACGCAGTATTACTTTAAAGGGTCTGCGTTTGCTCACCCAACCTCACCAAACCTCTCAGCCCCAAGAGTGTCCACCCTTATGTCTCATCCAGCTGTGGGTCTAGATATGGTCAATCCAGGTTGCATCACAGCCCCTGAACGCATTGTGTAAGAATTTCTCTCTCTTTCACTGTCGTTGTTTCATGGGTTTTTCAAAGTAATTTATTTTCATAATGGGGTTTAGCTGCTTTTCACTGCTGTGTTTATGCCGCTTTACACCCACTTGACACACTAACAGAGAGATATCAATACATAGGTTTTAAGATTATTAATAGTCAGATATATTCTTGTGCGGTGAATAGGGCGTGTTGAGTCCAGTTCTCTGAGCAAGGAGTAGGTCTTGTCTATTACATATTGGGTTTATGGAACGGTATCTGAGCTAATTTGATACCCTTGTTTTATGTATCACCCCACCTCACCTTTCCCGTTAAGCAGCCATAGTCTGTTTTCTGCATATGTGACTCTGTTCTGTTTTGTAATTCAGTTCAAGTGTAACGGTTTTTACATTCCCTCTAAAAGTGATACCTTATGAGAAGTGTCCTTTTCTGTGTGACTTATTTCACTTAGAATCGTCGTATCTAAATCCACTCATCATGCTGCTACTAACCTTATGACATTGATTTCATGGCTGAGTGATATTCCATTGTACATAAGGACCACAACTTCTTTATCCATTTTTCTCTTTCCTGGGATATTTAAGGTGGAATGAAGTGGAGGTCCTTGTCAACAGAGCAGCCCTCAACTTTGGGGTGCTTGTGTCTTGCTGATTTTTCATTTTCCCAATTTATACCCCCATGAGTGGAAGTGCCCTATGCTCTCTAAGCTGTGTTTTTTAGATGTTTCAGGACTCACCGTACACTTCTCCAGAGTGGCTGTTGGCAATTTACATCCCGCCCATCAGTGTAGCAAGGCTCCCATTTCTCCATGGCCTGTCCTGCATTTCTGGTTTTGACACTTTTTTCAGCATGGCCCTTTTGACCGATGGGAAGCAAGACTTCTCTGTAGCGCTGATTTGCCTTTCCAGGTTGCTTGGTTGGCCAAAAAGGGCGTATGCGTTTTTTCCTGAATATATTCAGGAAAAAACGCATACGCCCTTTTTGGCCAAGGGCATCATTGTCAACGTTTTGCCGCTTTTCATGTGCTTTAAAGGCGATTCGTATCTACCTCCTGAAATCTGTTTCCTGCAATTCTGCCTTGATTTCAAATCCTCTTCTTTGCCTTCCCTCAATATATTTGTGGACGAGAGTTATCATTTATAACTCTGCAGGTTTGTGAATTGCAGTGCCCTGAACCTCCATTTTACAACTCGCTTTTTTGGGAGCTGGCCGCAAAAGCGCAGGATGGCTTCAGGCCCTGTTCTGGTTCCGGGGGGCAGGCTGAGCCTGTGGTTAATTCTTCTTCCTGATGGGAAAATAGAGTGACCTGTGCCTGTCCCGACACCAAGAGCTAGTCTCTCGTTGGTTCCCCGTCTTCCCGTTCATCCTCAGGACAAATTGCAACCTGTACGGAACAGGAGGTTAAAGGTGCTGATGCTCCAAGTAGGGAGATTGCTAGTAAATCGGCTGGAATGGCGAACCCGGGCACAAGGAGATGAGAAATGAGGTGCGTTTTAGAAACCTTTCCCCATCACACGGTGTACCATCTTCTGGGTTTCTCATGCATGTTTTCGATGTAGGAAGATGCCCTTGAAGCTGGAGATTTGGGACCCATGCGATGGGTAACACGCAGTATTACTTTAAAGGGTCTGCGTTTGCTCACCCAACCTCACCAAACCTCTCAGCCCCAAGAGTGTCCACCCTTATGTCTCATCCAGCTGTGGGTCTAGATATGGTCAATCCAGGTTGCATCACAGCCCCTGAACTCATTGTGTAAGAATTTCTGTCTCTTTCACTGTCGTTGTTTCATGGGTTTTTCAAAGTAATTTATTTTCATAATGGGGTTTAGCTGCTTTTCACGGCTGTGTTTATGCCGCTTTACACCCACTTGACACACTAACAGAGAGATATCAATACATAGGTTTTAAGATTATTACTAGTCAGATATATTCTTGTGCGGTGAATAGGGCGTGTTGAGTCCAGTTCTCTGAGCAAGGAGTAGGTCTTGTCTACTACATATTGGGTTTATGGAACGGTATCTGAGCTAATTTGATACCCTTGTTTTATGTATCACCCCACCTCACCTTTCCCGTTAAGCAGCCATAGTCTGTTTTCTGCATGTGTGACTCTGTTCTGTTTTGTAATTCAGTTCAAGTGTAACGGTTTTTACATTCCCTCTAAAAGTGATACCTTATGAGAAGTGTCCTTTTCTGTGTGACTTATTTCACTTAGAATCGTCGTACCTAAATCCACTCATCATGCTGCTACTAACCTTATGACATTGATTTCATGGCTGAGTGATATTCCATTGTACATAAGGACCACAACTTCTTTATCCATTTTTCTCTTTCCTGGGATATTTAAGGTGGAATGAAGTGGAGGTCCTTGTCAACAGAGCAGCCCTCAACTTTGGGGTGCTTGTGTCTTGCTGATTTTTCATTTTCCCAATTTATACCCCCATGAGTGGAAGTGCCCTATGCTCTCTAAGCTGTGTTTTTCAGATGTTTCAGGACTCACCGGACACTTCTCCAGAGTGGCTCTTGGCAATTTACATCCCGCCCATCAGTGTAGCAAGGCTCCCATTTCTCCATGGCCTGTCCTGCATTTCTGGTTTTGACACTTTTTTCAGCATGGCCCTTTTGACGGATGGGAAGCGAGACTTCTCTGTAGCGCTGATTTGCCTTTCCAGGTTGCTTGGTTGGCCAAAAAGGGCGTATGCGTTTTTTCCTGAATATATTCAGGAAAAAACGCATACGCCCTTTTTGGCCAAGGGCATCATTGTCAACGTTTTGCCGCTTTTCATGTGCTTTAAAGGCGATTCGTATCTACCTCCTGAAATCTGTTTCGTGCAATTCTGCCTTGATTTCAAATCCTCTTCTTTGCCTTCCCTCAATATATTTGTGGACGAGAGTTATCATTTATAACTCTGCAGGTTTGTGAATTGCAGTGCCCTGAACCTCCATTTTACAACTCGCTTTTTTGGGAGCTGGCCGGAAAAGCGCAGGATGGCTTCAGGCCCTGTTCTGGTTCCGGGGGGCAGGCTGAGCCTGTGGTTAATTCTTCTTCCTGATGGGAAAATAGAGTGACCTGTGCCTGTCCCGACACCAAGAGCTAGTCTCTCGTTGGTTCCCCGTCTTCCCGTTCATCCTCAGGACAAATTGCAACCTGTACGGAACAGGAGGTTAAAGGTGCTGATGCTCCAAGTAGGGAGATTGCTAGTAACGCGGCTGGAATGGCGAACCCGGGCACAAGGAGATGAGAAATGAGGTGCGTTTTAGAAACCTTTCCCCATCACACGGTGTACCATCTTCTGGGTGTCTCATGCATGTTTTCGATGTAGGAAGATGCCCTTGAACCTGGAGATTTGGGACCCATGCGATGGGTACCACGCAGTATTACTTTAAAGGGTCTGCGTTTGCTCACCCAACCTCACCAAACCTCTCAGCCCCAAGAGTGTCCACCCTTATGTCTCATCCAGCTGTGGGTCTAGATATGGTCAATCCAGGTTGCATCACAGCCCCTGAATTCATTGTGTAAGAATTTCTGTCTCTTTCACTGTCGTTGTTTCATGGGTTTTTCAAAGTAATTTATTTTCATAATGGGGTTTAGCTGCTTTTCACGGCTGTGTTTATGCCGCTTTACACCCACTTGACACACTAACAGAGAGATATCAATACATAGGTTTTAAGATTATTACTAGTCAGATATATTCTTGTGCGGTGAATAGGGCGTGTTGAGTCCAGTTCTCTGAGCAAGGAGTAGGTCTTGTCTACTACATATTGGGTTTATGGAACGGTATCTGAGCTAATTTGATACCCTTGTTTTATGTATCACCCCACCTCACCTTTCCCGTTAAGCAGCCATAGTCTGTTTTCTGCATGTGTGACTCTGTTCTGTTTTGTAATTCAGTTCAAGTGTAACGGTTTTTACATTCCCTCTAAAAGTGATACCTTATGAGAAGTGTCCTTTTCTGTGTGACTTATTTCACTTAGAATCGTCGTACCTAAATCCACTCATCATGCTGCTACTAACCTTATGACATTGATTTCATGGCTGAGTGATATTCCATTGTACATAAGGACCACAACTTCTTTATCCATTTTTCTCTTTCCTTGGATATTTAAGGTGGAATGAAGTGGAGGTCCTTGTCAACAGAGCAGCCCTCAACTTTGGGGTGCTTGTGTCTTGCTGATTTTTCATTTTCCCAATTTATACCCCCATGAGTGGAAGTGCCCTATGCTCTCTAAGCTGTGTTTTTCAGATGTTTCAGGACACACCGTACACTTCTCCAGAGTGGCTGTTGGCAATTTACATCCCGCCCATCAGTGTAGCAAGGCTCTCATTTCTCCATGGCCTGTCCTGCATTTCTGGTTTTGACACTTTTTTCAGCATGGCCCTTTTGACCGATGGGAAGCGAGACTTCTCTGTAGCGCTGATTTGCCTTTCCAGGTTGCTTGGTTGGCCAAAAAGGGCGTATGCGTTTTTTCCTGAATATATTCAGGAAAAAACGCATACGCCCTTTTTGGCCAAGGGCATCATTGTCAACATTTTGCCGCTTTTCATGTGCTTTAAAGGCGATTCGAATCTACCTCCTGAAATCTGTTTCGTGCAATTCTGCCTTGATTGCAAATCCTCTTCTTTGCCTTCCCTCAATATATTTGTGGATGAGAGTTATCATTTATAACTCTGCAGGTTTGTGAATTGCAGTGCCCTGAACCTCCATTTTACAACTCGCTTTTTTGGGAGCTGGCCGCAAAAGCGCAGGATGGCTTCAGGCCCTGTTTTGGTTCCGGGGGGCAGGCTGAGCCTGTGGTTAATTCTTCTTCCTGATGGGAAAATAGAGTGACCTGTGCCTGTCCCAACACCAAGAGCTAGTCTCTCGTTGGTTCCCCGTCTTCCCGTTCATCCTCAGGACAAATTGCAACCTGTACGGAACAGGAGGTTAAAGGTGCTGATGCTCCAAGTAGGGAGATTGCTAGTAAAGCGGCTGGAATGGCGAACCCGGGCACAAGGAGATGAGAAATGAGGTGCGTTTTAGAAACCTTTCCCCATCACACGGTGTACTATCTTCTGGGTTTCTCATGCATGTTTTCGATGTAGGAAGATGCCCTTGAAGCTGGAGATTTGGGACCCATTCGATGGGTACCACGAAGTATTACTTTAAAGGGTCTGCGTTTGCTCACCCAACCTCACCAAACCTCTCAGCCCCAAGAGTGTCCACCCTTATGTCTCATCCAGCTGTCGGTCTAGATATGGTCAATCCAGGTTGCATCACAGCCCCTGAACGCATTGTGTAAGAATTTCTCTCTCTTTCACTGTCGTTGTTTCATGGGTTTTTCAAAGTAATTTATTTTCATAATGGGGTTTAGCTGCTTTTCACGGCTGTGTTTATGCCGCTTTACACCTACTTGACACACTAACAGAGAGATATCAATACATAGGTTTTAAGATTATTACTAGTCAGATATATTCTTGTGCGGTGAATAGGGCGTGTTGAGTCCAGTTCTCTGAGCAAGGAGTAGGTCTTGTCTACTACATATTGGGTTTATGGAACGGTATCTGAGCTAATTTGATACCCTTGTTTTATGTATCACCCCACCTCACCTTTCCCGTTAAGCAGCCATAGTCTGTTTTCTGCATGTGTGACTCTGTTCTGTTTTGTAATTCAGTTCAAGTGTAACGGTTTTGACATTCCCTCTATAAGTGATACCTTATGAGAAGTGTCCTTTTCTGTGTGACTTATTTCACTTAGAATCGTCGTACCTAAATCCACTCATCATGCTGCTACTAACCTTATGACATTGATTTCATGGCTGAGTGATATTCCATTGTACATAAGGACCACAACTTCTTTATCCATTTTTCTCTTTCCTTGGATATTTAAGGTGGAATGAAGTGGAGGTCTTTGTCAACAGAGCAGCCCTCAACTTTGGGGTGCTTGTGTCTTGCTGATTTTTTATTTTCCCAATTTATACCCCCATGAGTGGAAGTGCCCTATGCTCTCTAAGCTGTGTTTTTTAGATGTTTCAGGACTCACCGTACACTTCTCCAGAGTGGCTGTTGGCAATTTACATCCCGCCCATCAGTGTAGCAAGGCTCCCATTTCTCCATGGCCTGTCCTGCATTTCTGGTTTTGACACTTTTTTCAGCATGGCCCTTTTGACTGATGGGAAGCGAGACTTCTCTGTAGCGCTGATTTGCCTTTCCAGGTTGCTTGGTTGGCCAAAAAGGGCGTATGCGTTTTTTCCTGAATATATTCAGGAAAAAACGCATACGCCCTTTTTGGCCAAGGGCATCATTGTCAACGTTTTGCCGCTTTTCATGTTCTTTAAAGGCGATTCGTATCTACCTCCTGAAATCTGTTCCGTGCAATTCTGCCTTGATTTCAAATCCTCTTCTTTGCCTTCCCTCAATATATTTGTGGACGAGAGTTATCATTTATAACTCTGCAGGTTTGTGAATTGCAGTGCCCTGAACCTCCATTTTACCACTCGCTTTTTTGGGAGCTGGCCGCAAAAGCGCAGGATGGCTTCAGGCCCTGTTCTGGTTCCGGGGGGCAGGCTGAGCCTGTGGTTAATTCTTCTTCCTGATGGGAAAATAGAGTGACCTGTGCCTGTCCCGACACCAAGAGCTAGTCTCTCGTTGGTTCCCCGTCTTCCCGTTCATCCTCAGGACAAATTGCAACCTGTACGGAACAGGAGGTTAAAGGTGCTGATGCTCCAAGTAGGGAGATTGCTAGTAAAGCGGCTGGAATGGCGAACCCGGGCACAAGGAGATGAGAAATGAGGTGCGTTTTAGAAACCTTTCCCCATCACACGGTGTACCATCTTCTGGGTTTCTCATGCATGTTTTCGATGTAGGAAGATGCCCTTGAAGCTGGAGATTTGGGACCCATGCGATGGGTACCACGCAGTATTACTTTAAAGGGTCTGTGTTTGCTCACCCAACCTCACCAATCCTCTCAGCCCCAAGAGTGTCCACCCTTATGTCTCATCTAGCTGTGGGTCTAGATATGGTCAATCCAGGTTGCATCACAGCCCCTGAACGCATTGTGTAAGAATTTCTATCTCTTTCACTGTCGTTGTTTCATGGGTTTTTCAAAGTAATTTATTTTCATAATGGGGTTTAGCTGATTTTCACGGCTGTGTTTATGCCGCTTTACACCCACTTGACACACTAACAGAGAGATATCAATACATAGGTTTTAAGATTATTACTAGTCAGATATATTCTTGTGCGGTGAATAGGGCGTGTTGAGTCCAGTTCTCTGAGCAAGGAGTAGGTCTTGTCTATTACATATTGGGTTTATGGAACGGTATCTGAGCTAATTTGATACCCTTGTTTTATGTATCACCCCACCTCACCTTTCCCGTTAAGCAGCCATAGTGTGTTTTCTGCATGTGTGACTCTGTTCTGTTTTGTAATTCAGTTCAAGTGTAACGGTTTTTACATTCCCTCTATCAGTGATACCTTATGAGAAGTGTCCTTTTCTGTGTGACTTATTTCACTTAGAATCGTCGTACCTAAATCCACTCATCATGCTGCTACTAACCTTATGACATTGATTTCATGGCTGAGTGATATTCCATTGTACATAAGGACCACAACTTCTTTATCCATTTTTCTCTTTCCTGGGATATTTAAGGTGGAATGAAGTGGAGGTCCTTGTCAACAGAGCAGCCCTAAATTTTGGGGTGCTTGTGTCTTGCTGATTTTTCATTTTCCCAATTTATACCCCCATGAGTGGAAGTGCCCTATGCTCTCTAAGATGTGTTTTTCAGATGTTTCAGGACACACCGTACACTTCTCCAGAGTGGCTGTTGGCAATTTACATCCCGCCCATCAGTGTAGCAAGGCTCCCATTTCTGCATGGCCTGTACTGCATTTCTGGTTTTGACACTTTTTTCATCATGGCCCTTTTGACCAATGGGAAGCGAGACTTCTCTGTAGCGCTGATTTGCCTTTCCAGGTTGCTTGGTTGGCCAAAAAGGGCGTATGCGTTTTTTCCTGAATATATTCAGGAAAAAACGCATACGCCCTTTTTGGCCAAGGGCATCATTGTCAACGTTTTGCCGCTTTTCATGTGCTTTAAAGGCGATTCGTATCTACCTCCTGAAATCTGTTTCGTGCAATTCTGCCTTGATTTCAAATCCTCTTCTTTGCCTTCCCTCAATATATTTGTGGACGAGAGTTATCATTTATAACTCTGCAGGTTTGTGAATTGCAGTGCCCTGAACCTCCATTTTACAACTCGCTTTTTTGGGAGCTGGCCGCAAAAGCGCAGGATGGCTTCAGGCCCTGTTCTGGTTCCGGGGGGCAGGCTGAGCCTGTGGTTAATTCTTCTTCCTGATGGGAAAATAGAGTGACCTGTGCCTGTCCCGACACCAAGAGCTAGTCTCTCGTTGGTTCCCCGTCTTCCCGTTCATCCTCAGGACAAATTGCAACCTGTACGGAACAGGAGGTTAAAGGTGCTGATGCTCCAAGTAGGGAGATTGCTAGTAAAGCGGCTGGAATGGCGAACCCGGGCACAAGGAGATGAGAAATGAGGTGCGTTTTAGAAACCTTTCCCCATCACACGGTGTACCATCTTCTGGGTTTCTCATGCATGTTTTCGATGTAGGAAGATGCCCTTGAAGCTGGAGATTTGGGACCCATGCGATGGGTACCACGCAGTATTACTTTAAAGGGTCTGCGTTTGCTCACCCAACCTCACCAATCCTCTCAGCCCCAAGAGTGTCCACCCTTATGTCTCATCTAGCTGTGGGTCTAGATATGGTCAATCCAGGTTGCATCACAGCCCCTGAACTCATTGTGTAAGAATTTCTATCTCTTTCACTGTCGTTGTTTCATGGGTTTTTCAAAGTAATTTATTTTCATAATGGGGTTTAGCTGATTTTCACGGCTGTGTTTATGCCGCTTTACACCCACT